>NC_057865.1:301934884-302167384 GCF_019393635.1 Dromiciops gliroides | reverse complement strand
GAGTGGAGGTGGTGGCTGTTACCAAGCACATATGAAAACATTCATTCATCAGCTTTGATCATGAATAATATTAGTATCACAATAATTAACTATAAAGATTGCCAAGTAATTACTAAGGCTGCCTCCAAACTCACTCATGTCTCCAACATCATTGAAGAGTCCCACCTGAGCACACCTGGGCCTCGTGGGGATGAATTTCGGTCCCTCTTGGCCCCGGCATCATCCTTGTGAGTGTGTAGGCACCCTGCAGAGCAGGCTCGGGCTCTCTGCCCCTCCAACCAGGGACCATGGAACTTGGGTCTGTACTTGACTGAAATTGGCCTGCATTGTCATCATTTGGTTTTATGCATTGAAGACATGATTGGGGGGGGGGGTGTGAGTCGGTCCATGGGCTTCACCAGGCAGACTGCCCATGGGTCCCTGGACACCAAAAAGACTAAGCCCCCTCCCAATACATTCACCCCAGCAGGTAGCATGGTCTCCATTAATATGCATTGAACTGAATTAGACTTAGGGCATGAGGGGCACTGAGGGCACAGGCATCCAGGCCTAGGAGATGGAGGACGACCTCCCCGAATCTGGACGATGTTGGTTCAGTTCCTGACTCAGTGCCCCAGGCCCCTCAGCACTGAGGGGTGCCAACTTGCTTCAGCGGAGGCACTGTCTTTCTGGGGAGGGACCCCAGGGGGATGAAATCCTCGCCCCGCCCCTAACACTGGAGGACAGCAGGGTTTGTGCCCCGTGGCATCTCCGGGTCTTCTTCCCCGACTTTCCAGCACTTTCTCCTCCATGAAGCAGGACGAATGGGCTCAGCCTGGTCCTGGTTAGAAGGCAGAGCGTTGAAATCGGCCCCGACAATCTGACGTCCTCGCTTGTTGTCTGACCCCATACCGGGGACGGTAACGTCAGAAGTCTCGGAGCTGCCTCCACCCATCTCCACTCACCCGGTTCCAATTAGCGCCGGCTCTGCAGATCTGCTTTCTGGAGCCGCTAACCGAGCTCAGCCTCGGGACACTTGGGATCAGGAACAGAGTGGAAAGGACGGGGCAAGGAGGGCAAGCCCAGGCTGGGGCAGAGCCGCACTGGGAGGGATCTGGGGCGCAGGGGCCTCGACTGCTGTGGGGCCAAGGAGGCTCAACGGCCTCCTTTCTCCCCTCCCTCATCCAAGGATTTGGGCAGCCTCGTCATAGCGTGGTAGGGGTCCCACGTCCTTCCCACCTTTGTCTAGGAGACCCCGCTGGGAGGGATTTGGGGAGGTGCATCCCTTAGTATCACAGGGTCCTCGGCTGCTTTGGAGCCAAGAGGCTCCACGTCCTCTCTCCTCACCTCCCCCCCCCCCGCCCCCCAGGGGCTGCTGCTCTCACACCAGGTCTTCAGGGCCAAGCCGGCGCACTCAGCTGACGCCAGAGTTCAGATGGAAATTCATGGAGAGACTGCTGGGACGAAAGTAGCCTGGGCTGGGCGGAGCCTGGGCTGGGTTTCTTTTCCCTTTGCCCAGGTGATTTGTGCGTCTGGGTCTGCCCTGTTCTATATTCCTTCTTGCCTAGCTGGGGAAACCATCAAGACCCTGAGCTTCCTGCGCCCATTTCGCGCTCAATAAAACAAGTTCCTTGCCAAATACTGACCTTTTAAAGGGTTTTATGTGCGAATGGAACAGACGGGGCTATTCTTGGAGCTGGACGCGTGGGCGGGCTCTGTTCTCGGGGCTCCTCCTTTTCCTTGGGTCCCCAGAGGAGCCCTGGGATGGGCAGCGCCCTCGGCTCTGGAAGCTCTGGCCAGCCCTGGCGCTCTCACTGAGCTGAGAAGGCTGGTGGGGTCTGGGGAGGGGAGGCTGAGCTCAGGCTTCTCAGCAGACTGGCCACAGCCGCTCTTGGGACGGTCCAGGACTTTGGAAGCATAACGAGGCTGGCCTGACCTGCTTTCTTTGGCCCTGCTTGGCTTGGCCATATTTGGAGTGCCCGTGTTGCGGAAAGGCTCCTGGATCTGAGGCCCGGAGACAGAGAAGCCTACATGTGTCTGTAAAGTGAGGGGATTGAACGGGTCCAAGGCCCCTCCTTGTTCTCAGGCTGGGGATCTATAAAGTCCCTTTCTAAATGTACAGCACAGAATACGTGTATGGGCTTCTTGTTCTCAGCATCAAAGATCTCCTAACCCTGACTTTTAGAACTGAAAAGGACTCTGGGGAACATCTGTTCCAACCCTCCTCCCTCCATTCGACAGAGCAGAACACTGAGGCTGGGCCTTCCTGTTTGGAATCTCTGCTCTTAACTTACTCCTCACACCGCAGAGAATTCAGCTCCTCTTCCAATCTAGGGGCTGTCTTCCCTACCCCACGTCTGGAGGTTCCCCAAGAACATGGCGCCTAGAGAATCCCAAGGTTGTGCTACTAGTGTGGGCCTTGTTGAACGACCTCACCTTGTGGCATTTCATGGGGTTGGGTCCGGGAGCAGAGAGGAGGACAGCCCAGCCAGGGCTTGGGCTGCACTAGGAAGGTCCCTGGGAGCCAAGGAGGCCCACAGAATCTGGGAGGACTGAGAAGAGGGGCATCAAATGTGTGTGGCTATTTTCGAGATGAGGCGAGTGGAGCCCCGCGGCAGTCATATGATATGCCTGAGTAAGGGGATGAAGTCTTCTCCACCAGTGTTGTCCCCAGTTCCCTGGGCTGCCCCTTGGAATGGCTGGCTGCCACTGAACTGTCGGGGTGTATACTCTCTGCTCCTATGGTGCACAGCTTAAGAAGGACCTAACAGAGCCCCTGCTGGGGGCCCTCCCTCTGACTCTGGCGCAGCTATAGAAGGGGGACAGGTCTTCTGACATGACCATGATGAGGCTCTCCATACCCAAAGCATGCTGCACGGTGCAGCCGGGGTCACCATCATAATCACCCCACAAATTCTCCCTGAGAGGCATCCAAAATACATTCACCTGAAATACTGTAGCAGGGCTTGTAAGGCACAAACTGGCCGTTAAACCAGGACCAGTTTTGTTGGGCTTCCGTGTTCATTCTATTGGCATTCTTGCCATCACTGGTTTTCAGGTGGACCCCCAACATGAGGGACAACCACACAGGAGCCCAGGGGCCTCCTCTGGCTCTCCAGTGCCAATGGGAGGGCCAGTGAAAGTCAGCCCGCCCGGGGTCCTGGCACTCCCTGCTCTTACCTAGCATCTGAAGGCCACTCTGGAGAAGAGAGGCTGGCGGCCTCACTGTGCCAAGCAGCAGCAACCACGTCCTCTTGGCCCTCAGCTCAGTCGCCTTGCCCATTGGCCGTGGTCCTCGCTGGCTCCCCTCTCCCCTGACTTTATAGCAGTTCTGCTTAGCCTTCCTCCTTTGCTGACCCCTGTGGTAGGGGGAGGGCCCAAGGCCTTCCTCAGACGCGTTGGCAGGGGAGAGAGGACCCGTGGAGTCATCCAAAAAGGCACAGCAGCTCAGGAAGTGGCCAACCGAGGTGGGGTCTAGGGGAGGGGGCTGGAGGCTACATGCAGGGAGAGAGAGACCGAAGGAGCCCCCTCCCCAGTGAAATCGTGGCCCTTTGAAGTACTGGAGCCAGACCTTGGAAAAGAAGCTAACTTTCCTTCACCATGCTAACCCCAGGACACACTCAGACTTCCTGGGCCACTTTGGAAAGTCTGGGCTGTTTGTAAGAGTGACTGCCCCCCAGATGCCGGGGGCAGGCCTTTGTCATCCATTTGGAAGACCATCTCCCAGCCTGGATCTGGTGCCCCCCATGAAGCCCAACGTGGGCTTCCAAAGGAATGAGAATCCCCCCTTTTATCCTGTCATTAACTGGCTGTGGAACCTTGAGCAAGTCACCCTCTGGCCTCAGGGCTCAGCCTTGGCCTCTGGAAAATGAGGTAGTTTGACCGGAGGAACCTCCCAGCTCTAAAGATCCCTATTTCCAGGTTCCAGGGGGTTTGAGCTCTGGGTCCTGAGGCCCCTCCCAGGCCGGACGTCCTGGGTTTAGGTCCTGAGGTCCCTTTTTAGCTTTGGCCTTTTAGCCCCTACTTTCCTAGGTTTCTCTTGGCTCTTATCCATTGTTTGCAGATCCTGCCCCCTCTGGACTCTCACTGCTTCCTGTGTGTAGTGGGGAGGGGGTGATGATTAGTTATGTCTTGGCTCACTCCCCCAACCCAACTGGAGAACTAGGAACTTCTGAATTCCTTGTTCACCATACAAAGAGGTGGGCAAAGAACAAAGGAAAATAGTCAGCCACTTAGCCAAGCCAAGAATAAATAGTGAGATAACAGAAGGGGATGAGTCTACTTGGGGCTATCTCAATGTGCTTCCCAGGGTACATGATTCGATCTCTCTCCACTCTCCCTCCCCTCCCCCAAGCCCCCGAGACAGACTTGGATCCCTGCCAGAGGGGAAACAGGAGGCTAGGACCCTAACCCTCTGCTCTCCCCAGACAGAGGGAGTACTCAGCTAGAACTACCCCACACCCCCTGAATATTGGCAGTCTGGGGGAAATAATTTGTAGGGTCAAGATGCGCTTCTGATTACTATCCTTTAATGGGTAAGGACTGTCCCAAGCTACTCATCCAAAGCTGCATTCTCTTCCCACCAAATGCTAGTTGTACAATGAACACATGACAAATAGCAAATAAACCCATTTCTCCAAGCCGGTAGCAAACAATGATCAGAGAAGGTAGACAGAAGGAGGAGATAGGCCGGGCGAGACACAGAATCAATACGCTCTCCCAATAGGAGCTGGGTATCTCAGCTCAGCCGAGACACTGAGAGAGGGCCCGGAATCGCACCCAAAGGGAAATTCCCCAAAGTCTCCCGTGTAGTGAGCCAGGGAAGGGCTATGATGGAGATCGCCGGCTCCCCCACATGTTGGCTTCATCCCTTTGGGAACTTAAAGAGAGTCTAGAACCTTATGTCTTCTCTCTTGCACAGCTAGAAGCCAGAAGACCAAGATCTCTAGTCTCTCAAGTGCCCTCCAAATCAGACCCTCGCTTAGGGATGGAGCCTTGAATGATGATTCTCTACCGATGAAGAGAGTTTCTTGCAAAGGGCCCTGAGCTGAGAAATGCCAGTCACAGCCCCATTGTGCCGCTTTGTTCTCTTCTTCTTTCAGAAGTCTTTGAGAAACAAGCTTCTCTAAGGGGCTGAGTGGGATGGGAAGTACACCCACTGACCCCTGTAATAGAGACTCGAGGAGAAAGGAGGCCGAAGCATTGATTTTATTTCTTTCGAAAGAAAGGTGTACCACACTCGCTGGGACAACCTTTCTCCTCGAGTCTCTATTACAGGGGTCAGTGGGTGTACTTCCCATCCCACTCAGTTGGTGCCATGACGCGGATCCCCCCACCCCCTCCGGTGGTCGTGGAGCTCGGGAGAAAAGGGGGGCCCCTGCCTTCCTTTTAAGGCAGCCTTTTCATTCCTGACCCTCTGTGACCTGTGGAGTTGGCGGCTGAGATCCGAGCTACAGGGACTGGGGAGCAAGGACTTCAAAGCAGCAACGGGTCAGGTAAGAATTGATTGGGAATTGGTATGAGGGCCACGTAAGTCTCGTGCACGGAGCCAGGTTGGAGGTGATCCTGGTTGGCCGAAAATGTCCCAGAAGGGGAAATTGACTTTGGGCGGAGGGACCGGACAAAGAGATTCTTGAGTGAATGTGTGTGTGTGAGGGAAGGAAGTTGAGTCTGGGGTCCGAACTCATACGGCTTTCCGGTCGGATCCAGCCAGGGGAATTATACCTGGACGACCTATTGCTAAGAGCGGGACCCCACTAAGGACTCTGCCTTCCGGAGTGAATCAGTCATTCCCCTCTGATGAGGGAGATGTGGGTTGAGAGTGGTACCAGAGAAGTAAGCATTTCCCAGCGTTGATTGCGTGAGCGACGACCTGGGTCTGAACCTCTGGGAAGCGAAACTGAGGTCTCTGTTCGGTGCTCCTGACCAAAGCCCCTTCCCTGACACGTAAGGGAAGAACCTCCAGGGAAAGTGTCAGGTCTGGATCAGGTGAGGGGGCGGCTTCTGACCCGACGCGTGGAGCTCAGAACGAAGGCTGCTACCCCAAGATACTGGCGAGAGAGATGGGACAGGCTAAATCCCAATCTAAGACCCGATTACCGGTGGTACCCCGGGATAGCCCTCTTGGTAACAAATTGAATAACTGGGATGACCTAGAGGGACCAGAACTTGATAAAGAAAAGATGATAAGGTACTGTTGTCAGGTCTGGGCAGGACAAGCCATTCAGGGACCTGCAGTCACCTGGCCAAAGTTTGGATCTGAGGAATTGTGGGTGTGCCAGGCATTAAATATCTATGTAAATGGGGAAAAGGATTGTAGCCCGGAAGAAAGTCTTTATGCAGCTTTATGGCTGCCCAGAGGGATTAAGGTGTTGATAGTTAAAGAGGGGGGCTTAGGGGGAGAAACTGAAATAAAAGTCCATAGAGAAACTGACAAAGAAGGGGAGGGTGTTCGTTCAGAAGAATGGGACCCTCTTTCTTCCCTCCCTCCCCCTTATGTGCTCCCTCCCTCTGCGCCGGCAAGAAAAGATACCCCTGAGGAGCATCCGGAGGAGACTCCAGGGGAAATATATCCCGAAATTCCTGAAAAGGAGGGCAGCAGGGAGGTTAAGCAATTGATAAAAGACCAGTTAAATCTTCCCTTTGAGTCAAACCATTCCAGGCTCTATCCCCTTCGGGAGGTTCCTCTGGGGGAGGGGCAGATCGGTTATGTAAATGCGCCATTGAGCAGCTCTAAAATCAGAGTTGTTTTTTTTTTTGGATGTTTAAAATCTAATTTTTTTTTCAATGTATGAGGTATTTTATTTTTTCCGTTACATGTAAAGATAGTTCTCAACTTTTGTTTATACATGCTTTACAATTTCAGATTTTTCTCCCTCCCTCCCTTCCCTCCCCCCCTCCCCTAGACAGCAGGTAACCTGATATAGGTTATATCTATATATCTATATATCGAAATCAGAGTTTTTAAAAAGGATATGAAAAACCTGTTAGAAGATCCCACCGGTCTGGCAGAACAGCTAGACCAGTGTCTGGGCCCCAATATATATACTTGGTCTGAGTTAATGTCCATTCTTACACACCTCTTTTCTCCAGAAGAGAGAGGCCAGATTAGGAGGTCAGCCATGCGAATTTGGGAGGATACTCATCCCCCAGGGCCCAGGGGAGGAATACCTGGAGACCAAAAATTCCCCCTCTAGGATCCAGGGTGGGACCATAATAATGAAGATCATTTGCAGCATATGAGAGATCTGAGAGATATGGTTGTTCAGGGAATCAAGGTAGCAGTTCCCAGGAATCAGAATTTGAGTAAAGTTAGTGCTACTAAACAGAAGAAAGGGGAATCTCCATCAGATTTCCTTGAAAGACTGAAGGAACTGATGAGAAAATATGGGGGCATAGATGATAATTCCCCCACCTATGAGCACTTACTTAAGAGTTGGTTTGTGGCAAATTCATGGCCAGATATCTCTAAGAAATTACAAAAAGATGGGACTTGGGCTGAAAAAGGACTTCCCGAGTTACTCCAGACTGCACAACAGGTGTTTGTGCATAGGGAAGATGAGGTCGAAAAGACCTCCAGGAATCAGATCAAATTGATGGCCCAGATGACTGAGATGCAGGATAAAATGGTCAGGGCCCAGGAAGAGCAGAACAAGATCTCAAGGGTCCTGGTGCAAAGAGAGAGACAATGGAAAGGGGGAAAGCTAGGATCTAGGACAGAAAGAACACCAAAAATGAAGAAGAAAAGAGAAGAATCCCAACCCCCCTTAGTATGCTATGAGTGTCAGCAGGAAGGGCATATGAAAAGGGACTGCCCCCGCCTGAGGGAAGAGGCAAAGGTCTACTCATTAATCGAGCTAGAAGACTAGGGGGAACAGGGGCTCATGAATCCCCACCCAGAGCCCTTGTTATCTATGGTGGTGGGGGACTCCGGGGACCAATATACTTTTCTGGTTGATACTGGGGCTGGTCATTCCTCTCTCACAAACCTGCCGAGGGGAGGGAAACTTTCAAGACAAAAATGAACAATCTCAGGAGTAAAAGGGGAAAGATTTGTGGTCCCTTTCTCTGAACCTTTGAAAATTGGACAGTTTGTGCATTCTTTCCTCGTGGTTCCCGAGGCTGGCGTTAACCTCTTGGGTAGGGATTTGATAACTAAATTAGGGGTGAATATCAGGATTCAGGGAGATCAAATATTGACAAGCTTTCCAGAAGAAAGGATTCTTCTTCTAAGAAAAGAGGAGGAGGAGAAAATTAGGGAGGATGTTTGGGCGGGTCCATGGAACCGGGGAAGAATGCTTATAGAACCAGTAAAAATACAACTCAGAGAGCCCCGACCCGTGGCTCGGGTCCGACAATACTCTATAAGTTTAGAAGGTAGAAAAGGTCTGAAGCCAATCGTTCAAGGACTGGTTGAGGATGGGCTCCTAGAGCCTTGCCGATCCCCTTATAACACCCCCATACTCCCCGTTCGCAAAGGTGATGGGACTTACAGACTGGTACAGGACTTAAGAGAAGTAAATAAGATCGTTCTACCCTCTCATCCCGTGGTGCCAGACCTTTATACCATCATGAGTAAAATCCCCTCGGGGGGGACAAGTTTTTTTCAGTAATTGACTTAAAAGATGCTTTTTGGGCAGTTCCTCTCCACCCTGACAGCAGAGACATTTTTGCTTTTGAGTGGGAGGACCCTGAAACTGGAAGGAAGCAACAATTTCGGTGGTGTGTCCTCCCACAGGGATATACGGAATCCCCCAATCTTTTTGGGCAAGTTCTGGAACAGTTGTTGGAAAGCTATCCTAAACCCAGGGGAGTCACTCTCCTCCAGTATGTAGATGACTTGTTACTGAGTGGACCGAATAGAAAGGACCTGGCAAATGCCTCCATCCAGCTACTGAACTTTTTGGGCTCCCAAGGATTGAGAGTGTCTAAAAAGAAGTTACAGTTTGCTGAGCCAACTGTCAAGTACTTAGGTCACCTTCTCAGCCAAGGAAAGAAAGAGCTAGACCTGTCCAGAATTCAGGGAATATTACAGCTTAGCCCTCCCTTGACTAAGAGAGAACTGAGAAAATTCCTAGGACTGGTCGGGTATTGTAGACTATGGATTTTGAACTATTCTCAATTAACTAAACCCTTGTATAAACACCTGTTGGATGAGGCACCCAACCGCCTCGAGTGGACTGCGGAGGACCAGGAGGCCTGGGAAACTCTAAGAAAAAGCCTTTACTCCCCACCAGCTCTCGCCCTCCCATCATTAGAAAAGCCATTTCATCTGTTTGTTAATGTGGAATCAGGGACAGCCTTAGGTGTGTTGGTACAAGTGTGGGGAGGACAAAGGAGACCGGTGGCCTTCCTATCTAAACTACTGGATCCAGTTGCTAGAGGCTGGCCAAATTGTGTACAAGCTGTGGCAGCAACTGCACTGTTGGTGGGGGAGGCCCGGAAACTGACTTTAGGGGGAAGCCTGATAGTGAGCACCCCACACCAGGTTCGAACCATCCTACAACAGAAGGCAGGCAGATGGATGACTGATTCCTGCATTTTAAAATATGAGGCCATCTTATTAGAGAAGGACGATCTTGTCCTGTCCTTAGACCATAACATTAACCCTGCCCTGTTCCTCACTACTCCAGCCTCTACCCAAACTCAAGAACTCTCTCACACGTGTCTAGAACTCATAGATTATCAAACTAAGGCAAGAGAGGACTTGCATGAGAATCCCCTTAACACTGGATTAAAACTTTTTATTGATGGCTCTTCTCGAGTGGTTCAAGGTACTCAAAGGAACTCATATGCCATCATAGATGGAGACAAACAGGCAATCCTGGAAAAAGGTCGGCTCCCAGGAAACTGGTCAGCTCAAACTTGCGAACTTTTCGCTCTAAAACAAGCCCTTTCTTTGGTGGGAAAAGGAATAGGGACCATATATACTGACTCTAAGTATGCTTGGGGTGTAGCCCACATTTTTGGGAAAATCTGGGAAGAAAGGGGAATGATAACCAGCAGAGGAGGAACTGCGGCTCATCCTGAGTTGCTGGAACAGATCTTGCAGACTTTGTTGCTACCTGAGGAACTAGCAATAGCACATGTCCCAGGGCACCAGAGAGGGAGTTCGTTTGAAGCACAGGGAAATCAGCTCGCGGATGAAGTAGCAAAGGAGGCCGGGTTGGAAGAACAAATTCTGACTGAATTTGAAAGACTGCTTCCCCTGATTCCCATTATGCCCCCTGTACAGCCTAAATTGACCCCAAAAGAGGAAGAAGCCGCAAAACAATTAGGTGCCACTCCAAATCAAGAAGGAAGGTGGATGTTACCAGATGGCCGGGAGGTAATATCAAAGGGAATGGCCCGGGAAATTATAATCCGTCTCCACCAAGGAAGTCACTGGGGGGTACAGAATTTATGTGACTTGATTCTCCGCAAGTACATTTGCCCCGGACTGTATACTTTGGCCCGGCAAATGGTGGAAGGGTGTTTGGTGTGCAAGAAGGTAAATAAGCAGGCCCTCAGGAGTTCTCCTGTAGGAGGGAGGGCACCAGGCTACAGACCCTTTCAGAGCATCCAGGTTGATTTCACCGAGTTGCCCCCCATAGCTGGGCTGAAATATCTTTTGGTCATAGTTGACCACCTCACATCCTGGGTGGAGGCATATCCACTCAGAAAGGCTACAGCTGCCGGGGTGGTTAAAATCTTACTGGAAAATATAATTCCCAGATAGGGACTAGTAGAGAGAATTGACTCTGATAACGGAACCCATTTCACAGCCCGTATTTTACAGGAGTTGGCCAGAGTTTTAGCCATCCAATGGGATTTTCATACCCCCTGGCATCCACAATCCTCCGGAAAAGTGGAACGAATGAATTTAGAGATCAAGAAACAACTCACCAAATTGGGAATAGAAACTGGGCTCCCTTGGACCAAGTGTTTGCCTTTAGCTTTGCTGAGAATCCGCACCAAGCCCCGGCGGGACGTTGGACTATCACCCTTTGAGCTGCTCTTCGGACATCCCTATCCGGCTGTTCCAGAGGACAACTCCAAACCTATAGATTGGAGCTCCAGGGATAAGTTTATCAGAGAATATGTAGGCTCCTTACAATCTTGTCTTCTATCCTTACAGAATAAAGGATTGGTGGCTCAGGCCCCACCTCTGGGGTTCCCAGTGCATAAGATCCAGATCGGAGATTGGGTTCTGGTCAAGTCTTGAAGAGGAGAGAAGTTGGCCCCCATTTGGGAAGGACCCTTCCAGGTCTTACTGACTAGTGATACTGCAATCCGCACCCAAGAACGAGGGTGGACCCACCATACTCGGGTAAAAAGGTCATTTCCCCCCGAAGCAGACTGGGAGGTGGAGCCTGGCCCGAGTCCTCTCAAGATCCGGTTCAGAAAAACCAATGGATAATGAACTAAGATTGATTTTCTTTGCCTTAATACTTCTTCCTATCTGTTGTATTTTTATAATTCTTGTCATCTGTTGCTTGCGCACTAACCGACCGCAATACCAGAACCTGGACCTGGTTCATTACAGGAGGACCCCCTTTGGATACCTTCCCAGACCAGGACGAGAAGAAGCCGACGTCTGAAGTAGACTGCAATTCCCAAGATCCTTGGAACAAGAACCAACATGAAGTGGACTCTATACTTGTTAATAGCCTTTTGGGGGATCAAAGAGACAGTTGCAATTGCAGGAGAGTGTGATGATTGCCAGGAGCGATATGGGGGGGTGGCTTTTGTGGCCTACTCCTATATGCCCAAAGCGTGCTACCAACAGAGTTCTACTTGTAAGCATGGGAATAGGAGATACCACAGGGTAAAAAGGGTCAGAGGAATAGGTTATTTTCACCCTGCGACCCAGACCCGAATTAATAAGTTTGTCTGCCTCCCCTACACTGGACAATGGGGCATGAGTGATGGGGGAGGGCTCCAGGATCAGGCCCGGGAGAAGCATGTGAGAGACTGCCAGAATCAAATAATTGACAAGATTAAGAAATTTGAGGAAGGGCCCCAGTTCCACCTCAAGAAGTTAATCTCACAAAGGTAATGAGTGTGGTGGCAAACCAAACCCTCCTGCTAGGACTAGTGGCCAGAGGAGTCTCGGTATGGTTAAAAACAGGGGGCAATATGACCTGTATCTTTTCAAACACTACCGGGACACTATCGTTGGGGTCAGTATCCTCTGACACTTGTAAGTCCTCCTCTAACTTGGAAGGCAAGCCAGCTTGTGCCCAAAAGGAGGTATTCTTTCTTTGTGGCAGTTCAATCTATCGCTGCTTAGAGGAGAATTGGACAGGGCAATGTTCCTTCGTCTTCCTTCTCCCCGATCTAACCATGTACCGAGATTCAAGCCTAATGGAACTTTACTTCCGTCAGGAAGAATCATCCCATAGACGAAAGAGGGCCGTTTGGGCCCCGGTCCTGGCAGGTTTGGGGGTGGTAACTGCCCTAGGTACAGGGGTCGGGGGGTTATCAAGTTCAGTACACTTCTTTCATAAGATATCCCAAGAGCTCAATGATGACATGGAGCAGGTTGCAGACTCTCTAGTAGCCATACAAAATCAAATTAACTCATTGGCTGGAATGGTCCTACAAAATAGAAGAGCCTTGGACTTACTGACTTCAGAGAAGGGAGGGACCTGCCTTTTTCTTGGGGAAGAGTGTTGTTATTATGTAAACCAAACTGGAATCGTAGAGAGCAAGGTCAGGGAGTTACGGGACCAGGTAAAACAAAGAAGAGAAGCATATGCTGGTCAGGGAATCCCATGGAATTTAGGGAACCTGACCCCCTGGCTTCTTCCTTTAGCTGGACCACTTCTAGCTATAATACTCCTGGTTCTCCTGGGTCCCTGTTTTATTAGACTATTAACTTCCCTCATACAACGAACAGTCTCCAAGATGCAACTGGTCATGACTACAGATTGGAACCACAAAGGGGAGAAAATTATGTTTCTTAGAAAAACCCCAGTCAGTTGAGATCAGATTCAGGATGGACCAGAAAATTGGTCTTTAGAAAAGGGAGGACTGAGAGGGACATATGGATATGACCCTCCACTGAGATGGAAAGTGCCCCCCCTTGGGCCTAGTGATCTGATCTCAAAGTCTTAAAGCCTCTTAAAGCCCCCTATTTCTCTCTCTCTGTTTTTTCTCTAGAGAGAGGCAATAACGGGAAGCTACTATCTCCCTTTCTAAATATAGGCATATCAACTTAAAAATTGCTTCATAGGGTCTGCACCGAGACATTATGTAGATATGATAAATTGTTGCTGAAACATGAAATTTTGCAAAATAACCTATGGCTGAACCCCTGAGGTTGGGGCACTCTGACCCAGGAGAGAGGGACTTATCACTGAACATCCCAGGAGAAAGATTTATTGCTGAACCCAATTACCGCATTTTTGCTCAAATTAGATGTCTGTAAAAAGTATAAAAACTGCTTGATTTCTAATCCCGGTGTGTCACACCTCCTGGTTGTCCCAGTGAGTGTGGTACACCTTCCTTTCGAAAGAAATAAAATCAATGCTTCGGCCTCCTTTCTCCTCGAGTCTCTATTACAGGGGTCAGTGGGTGTACTTCCCATCCCACTCAGGGCCAGGCTCCAAGATGGCAGAATTAGCAAACTTGGGTGATGACAGCCTTGGAGTCCCTGTTTGGTCACTGGTCCTGGAAGGATCTGCCGTCCGCTACGAAGGTGGAGAAAATCATGAAGCCATGCTGGGTCCTGAGGCCCCTCCCAGACCGGATATCCTGGGTTTAGGTCCTGAGGTCCCTTTTTACACACAATCACAGCTGGGCCCTCACTGCTGCCAGGCAATCTTTCTACACCTTTCTAATTAATTCCCTCCCCCACTCAGCTCTTCCAGAACTTCTCAGCCCCCCTCCCACCACCCTCATTGGAGACCCTCGCCTTGTCTCTTACAGGAAAAAATGAAGCCATTCATGGAGAGCTCCCTCTTCTCCCCTCTTCCTGCTTTATCACTCAGGTGCCTTCTGCCCCGTCTTCTCCTTTACCCCATCTCACATAAGGACCCCTGACCAAGGCTAATGTCTTTACCTGCTTCTGTCTCCTCCAGCAGATCACAATGCCCCCCATTACCCCTTCTCTCTCACTAATAGTCAAACTCTTCCTCTCCACTGGCAGTTTCCCTGCTGCCTCCAAACATGCCCATGTCACCCCCATACTCACAAAGTCCTCACCTGGTCCTCCATCCATCCTCACCAACTGTGGTCTTTCCTATGCTCATGGCTAGATTCTTTGGAAGGCTGTCTACATCAGGTGCCCCCACTTCCTGTCCTCTCACTCCATTAACCCTTTGCAGTCTGGCTTCTGACCTCATCATTCTGCAAAAAATCCTTCTCTGCAGTTTCCAATGATCTCTCTCTCTCTCTCTGTGGGGGGGGGGGGCGATGATGGTTAAGTGACTTGCCCAGGGTCACACAGCTAGTAAGCATCTAGTGTTTGAGGTCAGATTTGAACTCAGGTCCTCCTGAATCCAGGGCCGGTGCTCTATCCACTGCCCCACCTAGCTGCCCCTTCTAATGATCTCTCTCTTTTTTTTTTTTTTGCAGGGCAACGAGGGGTTAAGTGACTTGCCCAGGGTCACACAGCTAGTAAGTGTCAAGTGTCTGAGGCCGGATTTGAACTCAGGTACTCCTGAATCCAGGGCCGGTGCTTTATCCACTGCGCCACCTAGCCGCCCCTCTAATGATCTCTTAACAGCCAAATTTCAAAAACTACCCAAACCCAATATATCGAACACACACCTCATTCTTTTTTCCTCACATCTCCCCCTGCTCCTCATCATTCCTTCAGGCAGCCCCTCCCCTCAGGCTCAAGCTGAGATGCTGCCTGCACTCTCAGCCCTCGCCCCCATATCCAGTGTGTAGCAAAGCCTCTTGGTTTCATTGAGCCAAGCCCTTCTCTCATCTCACACTGTGACTGTCCTCTCCTCATGCAGGGACTATAAAGGGGCTTCTTGGTCTCCCTGGCCCAAGTCCCCTCCCGATCAGCCGCCAGAGTGGTTCTCCTAAGTTGAGGGTCTGATCCTGTCACACGCCCCAGTGGCCCCGGGCCCACGTCACCCCCTTCCCTCTTTTCTGTCCTCTTCCATCTCACTCCTCCCCACCCCCTGCCTGTGTTCTTTGGTCCGGGCCTGGACCTCCAGCCCCAGCCATTCTCTCCAACTGTGTCCCCAGCCTGGCACACTCCCCCTCCTCATCTCTACTTCCTGACTCTCCTGGCCTCCCTCAAGTGCCAATTAAAATCCCACCTTCCCCAGGAAACCTCTTCCACCACCCTCTGGTGCTTGTCTCCCTTGTATCCTGTATGGATCCTGTTTGCCAAACATTTGCCTGTTCTCTCCCTGTTAGACTGTGAGTTCCCCTGAGGGCAGCGACTGCTTTTTGCCTCTTTCTTTGTATCCCTAGTGCTTAGCCCAGTGCTTGGCACATAGTAGGTGCTTAAAAATGGTTCCTTGACTGACTGTTTTTTTTTTTTTTCAGGGCAATGAGGGTTAAGTGACTTGCCCAGGGTCACACAGCTAGTAAGTGTCAAGTGTCTGAGGCTGGATTTGAACTCAGGTCTTCCTGAATCCAAGACCAGTGCTTTATCCACTGCGCCACCTAGCTGCCCCTCGACTGACTGGTTATTACCAGTGGTCCAGAAGCCTCCAGTCCCTGGGGAGCTCCTGGCTTGGTTTGCTTAAGAAGAGAGTGGCAGAGTGTGTAGAGTTCAGGAGGACAGAGTCACACCTGAGCCGGAGACCCCAGCCTCAAGCCCTGCTGCAGATCCATTCTGGCTGTGGCCCTGGGCAGCAGCTCCCAAGGCCTCAGTGCCTCAGGCACCTCGGCACACTGCCAACCCACATGGATGAAATCACAACTCTAGCCCCCCCCCCAAAGGAGCCTCAGCCCCTCCCTCCATGGGTGACAAAGAAGCTCACAGGAGGGGGTAGCTCCTAAGTGCTCTGAAGATTCCCAAACAGCAGCATCAATGCTGCCCCTGGGCATCGTGGGCATCTCCCCAAGCTTGGCCTGTCTTCTCTCTTCTTCTGGGGATGCCAGATGCCTCAGGGAGCAAAAGAAGGTCTGGTAGCTTCCTACTTACTCACCCTTCTTGCTAGTGAGGTGCTAAGCCCCTTTGTCCAGTAAGGGAAGGCTGGAGGAGAGTGAGGGGCATCATCCTTCTCTCCATTTTGGGGGCCTGAGGTGGAGTCCCAACTGTAAGCTCAGGTACCCCCCAGCACCCTCGCACCTTCCCAGGCACAGAGACACAAAGGGCTTGGTGCATTTGCCCAATACTCTCCAAGACTCACCCAAATGCCCCCTCTGGGCCTCTGCCTTCAGCTTGGCCCTGGCTCGGCTTCTTGCCTGGGGCTCTCTTGGCAATCCCTGCCCAGGCTCTCCCTGCATCTGGAGTTTGAGATGGGGGCCCTCCTATGCACTTTTAGAGGAAGCTTTGCTCTCCAGGCAGAGGCCCTGCCCTTGGTGTCAGAGGATGCAGACTCCAGGTGTGGCCTCTGATAAGGCACAGCCTGGCGTGGAGATGGGTGCCGCCCTCAAAACCTGCTCCCGACTCTTCTCTGGTCTGTTTCCTCATCTGTGAAATGAGGAATATGGGCCACAGTCAGGAAAGTCCCTGGTTCTTATTGGCTATGTGACCCTGGACGAGGCACTTGCTCTGTCTGAACCTCAGTTTATCCATCTGCAAGATGAGGATAACTGTACTTGTAAAACACCCACCACATCACCAGTTTGTTCAAGGGAACAAACTGTCTTTGGCCTCTTTTTGGATCCCCAGCCCTTGGCCCAGTGCTTGGCACATAGTAGGCACTTCATAAGTGTTCATGAATCAGTCACTTGTTGTAGGGGTGGAGGAAAATACTCCAGACTTCAGCATGTGCTATATTTATCCTGTAGCATAAAATACAAACTCCTGTGCTTGGGATTGAGAGATGCTTTTCACTGTCCGACTCCAGCTTCCCTTCACCCTCTCCCCAACACAGTCTCTGCCCTCTGTGCCTTTGCATGCCCATCTCCCAAGCCTGGAAGATGCCTTCTACTTACTGCCAGCTCCTAGACTCCCGGCTCCCAGGCTGTGAAAGGCCTAGGGGAGGCCTCTCCCAGACCCCTCTCTCCATCCTCCTCAAATAACTTATAATGATGAACATAATAGCTGCCTTCACAGAGAGCTTGAAGTGTCAGAAAGCTCTGAAGAGGCATTATCAAGTGAGGTTCCTCCATGGGGATATTACGTTCCACGAATAGGCTGTAAACTCCAGGAAGGCAAGCTCTGTTTTTCTGCTAAAAAGAAAATAATGGCTCCCATTTTCTTCTTCTTCTTCTTCTTCTTCTTCTTCTTCTTCTTCTTCTTCTTCTTCTTCTTCTTCTTCTTCTTCTTCTTCTTCTTCTTCTTCTTCTTCTTCTTCTTTTTACTTTAAGGTTTACAAAGCACTTTAAACATGTGGTCTCATTTGAGCTTCACAACAAGCCTGGGAGGGAGGGATTTGACAGTAGAGGAAACTGAGATAGACTGAAGTGAAGTGACTTGCCCAAGGTCACTCAGCATCTGAGGGAGACCAGATTTGAACTCAGGTCTTCCTGACTCTAGCTACTGTGGTACTGTGGCCTCCATGTTTTTATCCAGAACTGTAATTTCACTTGTTTCAATAGCTCCCCATGAGGAAATTCCCTCCACTAATGGACAGTGACCTGGGACACCAAGGGATGACAGGATGTGCTGAGGCTCACCCAGCCAAAATATCAAAGGTAGGATTTGAACCCAAATCTTCCTGTCTCTAAGTCACACTCATTCAGGTCATGTTGACTCCAGTCTTGGACAAAGTAGATGCTTCACCGATAATTGTTGGAATATTTCACTTAACCCTCATTGCCCTGCCAAAAAAAAAAAAAAGAAAAGAAAAGAAAATGAGAATCCCTTCTACAGTTACTGATGCTTTCTTATTGCTGAAGCTGGATGGGGGGCCTGGAACCAGGCTTCGGAAGACCCTCACTGTTAGCAGTAGCAATGATTATGCTTTATTCTGTGGTCATTGGGGAGCAAAGGAAAGTTTTAGAGTAGAGGGGTGACTTGGGATCAGAAAACTGACTGTAGCCCTCCCACTTCTTCAAAAGGGTAGGGGGGCAAATCATGTCGGCTTCCTGGCCTCAGTGTCCTCCTCTGTAAAATGGGGGGGGAGGGGAATCTAATGAAGTAATGTCTCTGAGCCTTCGAAGCCTCCTTCCATGGCTCCAGGCTCCAGCTGTAACCAGGAAGCCGAGACAACTCACCGGAAGAGCCTCGATTGGCCAACCCCATGGGGCTCTGGAGAGAAGTGGCCCGCCTTGCTCTCCAGGATTCTGCAGCCAAAACCAAGGCAGGAGACAAAGGAACTTCTTGTGTGGCTGCATGGGTGTAAAGTTCATTTTCCCCTGTGTGATCTCCACAAAAATGGCCTGGGGAGGACGAGTGAGAGGCGCCGGGTTCGAGTCTCGGCTCCGTCTCTTACTGATCGCTGCCCTTGGCCAGTCCCTGTGGATGTCTCGCTGGTCCCCGGGTGGCCGCCAGAGCCGGATCTCTTTGGTCATGACACACTGAGGAAGGCTGGAGTAGTGGTGGTCTGCGCGTGCCGCCTGGCATCACTGCTGCCTAAAGTCGTGACAGTCCCAACAACCCCTCGACGCCTCGTTTAACAAGGGCTTACGGGACGTGGGCGCCAGCCCTTAGGATGGGACGCTTCCAAGCAGCCTCCCGTCTTTACGGCCTCTTTCATTTGCCATCAGGATTTGAAAAGTGCGTTTTGGACTTTGGCGTCAGGCTGAGGTCATCGCAACACGCTCGTCGATGGAAGCGTGTGCGCCGGGCCTGGCAGGGGTTCTCGTAGCGTGATCTTTGTCTCCTCCCCGGCCAAGTGTGCGCCAGGAGGCTCGAACACTCTTCCCGGCAGAACCCCTCCTTCCTGCCCACAGAGGCACGGCTACAGAGGGGCTCTGGGGGTCTCAGTCTCCACAGCAACGATCCCTCGCCAAAAGTGACACCTGGAACCCTGCCTGTTGTCCGGGATCGGCCAATCGGGAGACGCAGGACTTTCTGAATGCTTTTTACACCTTATCTGTAGCCCCTGTCCTAGGCTGAAGCAGCCAGTGACAAGCCATCGAAACCCAAGAGCATCCCTATACTTTTCTCTTTATTTCCCCTTCTCTCTCCCTCTCTCCACTTTCTCCTCTCCTTCCCTCTCCCTTTTCCTTTCCCTTCCTCTTCTCTCCTCTATCTCTCTCTCTTCTTCTCCCTCCTCCTTCCTCTCTTCCCCCCTCCCTTCCCTCTCTCTCTCCTCTCCCTCTCCCTCTCCCTCTCCCTTTCCCTCCCCTCTCCTTCTTTCTATCCCTTCCCCTCTCCCCCACTCTCTCTGTCCTGGCCAGAATAACTGATGAAACATTGTTTATGAAGATTGCAGGACATAGATTTTGAGATTGAAGGGATCTCAGAAATCCCCTTGGTCCACTTCCTGTTTTTACAGAAATAGAAGCTAAGGTTGGTGTGGGGAGTGACCTGTCCAGGCTGGATTTGGACCCAGGTCCTCTGGCTAAGGCGTGCAGGGGCTAAAAATCTGCCTCCATGCACTTATGTTCAGAGATGCCAGTGCATATAAGGGTACCCTCATTTTCTGTTTCCTTAGTCTCCTCCTCCACCTTTGCCTCATCTATGCCCAGACATATCACACCCTTGATGCGGCTGTCACACAAAGCAGTTCCCCTTCCACATTCATGAATTCTGAAATCACTTCATCTGATCATTATTTCCTACAATCCCACCTCTCTCTATTGCTTTCTTACTCCTCCAAAGCTATTCTTTTATGCAAAGTCATACATTTTATAAATTGACATCACCAACATTTCTCATTCCTACAGCAAATATTTTCAAAGAAAAAAGACAAAAAATCCCAGGAAAACTGATGAATGTATCAGAAAAGTCTGAGCTTCTGGATCATGTTTCCTGACTGTAGCCCTCCCACTTCTTCAAAAGGGTAGGGGGGCAGGGGCACCTCTTCTCAGTTCTCTGCTTTGGGGCCAGGTTTACCTTTATATCTTGTTACACTCATGTCTGATGTTTTAGGTCATCGTTCTTTTCGTTGACATGATTATAGTTGTTGTGTAGATTGTTTTCTTGGTTCTGTATCAGGTCACATGACTCTCCCCAGGTTTCTAGGTCTTTATCCCATTGATCATTGCTTACAGCACAGGGATATTCTATTCCATTCTTGGACCATCATTTGTTTAGCTGTTCCCCGATTCATGAGCATCTCCTTGGCTATACTAAAAGCGCTGCTATCAATATTTTGGAGTATATGGGGACTTTCTCTTTGCCAATGGGTTCTTTGGGGTATGAGCCTAGTATGGAATCTCTATGGAGTCACTATGCCCCCTTCTGCCCTTGAGTCTTTTGCCCCTGTCCTATCATAAACCCATGCTGGCTGGGTCCTCCATGCAACAAGGAAATCCTCTTACATCCCCTCCAGTGACCCACTCTCCCATTCTTCACAGTGGCTGTGCCAGGTGTTCTCCCTTCTCTTGAGCCTCCCGTGGCTCCCCTCCTCCCACCCTCTTAGCCTGAGATCTCACCTTGAACCTAAAACATAGGGGTCGTTTTCTGAGAGCTCCTTCCTCTCTCCTCCACACCACCTACACCATTTCCTCCCTTACTTCTGTCTCCCATAAAGACGTGGTCAACTTCTCTGTGGGCACCCTCGATGTTATCTTCTCCAACAGACTGCTCTTCTATATTCCCCCACTTCCACTCATCTTTAATCCCACCTGTCTACTGCCTCCTTCCTTGCTGTCTGCCAACTTGCCTATGTCTCCCCACCCTTACAGAACCCTCTCTTGACCCTCTCATCCTTGCTACCACGCTGTAGTTCTCTTCCCCTTTTCAGCTACACGCCTTGAAAAAGTCATCTACACTGGGTGCCTCCTCTCACTGAAGTCTAAACAGCCTGCAATCTGGCTTCTTGCCTCATAATTCAATTGAGAATCCCCTCTACAGGGGGAAGCTAGGTGGCACAGTGGATAAAGCACCAGACCTGGATTCATAAGGACTTCAGTTCAAATACAGCCTCAGACACTTGACACTTACAGCTGTGTGACCCTGGGCAAGTCACTTAACCCTCATTGCCCTGCCAAAAAAAAAAAAAAGAAAAGAAAAGAAAAAGAGAATCCCTTCTACAGTTACTGATGCTTTCTTATTGCTGAAGCTGGATGGGGGGCCTGGAACCAGGCTTCGGAAGACCCTCACTGTTAGCAGTAGCAATAATTATGCTTTATTCTGTGGTCATTGGGGAGCAAAGGAAAGTTTTAGAGTAGAGGGGTGACTTGGGATCAGAAAAGTGCATAAAGGGAACAATGAACCTGTTATCCAGGGTGTTCAGTCACAACAGGGGTTAAGAAGGATCATGGAACTGTGGAGTATAGATGCTGATTGAAGAACTGTGGAGTATAGATGCTGATTGAACCATATTATTTCTTTTGTTTTGGGTGCTGTTGTTTTTTTTTTCTATTTTGAGGTTTTGCATCACTGCTCTGATTCTTTCTCTTGTAACAGGATTAATGCAGAAATAGGATTAATGTTATTATGTGTATATATATGTGTGTGTATATATATATCTATATGTATATGTATAGATATATATAGATATAACCTATATCAGATTACCTGCTGTCTAGGGGAGGGGGGGAGGGAAGGGAGGGAGGGAGGGAGAAAAATCTGAAATTGTAAAGCATGTATAAACAAAAGTTGAGAACTATCTTTACATGTAACGGAAAAAATAAAATATCTCAAAAAAAAAAAGTCCAAAAAAAAAAAATAAAAATAAAATGATGTAGACAAGAGCTGGTTCTCAGAAAAAAAAAATAAAATAAAATAAAAAAAAAAAGAAGGATCATGTATAACTTATTTTGAATTGCTTGAGGTCTTGTGAGTGGGGGGTGGGAATGGAGGGAGGAAGAGAAGTTGGAAGACAAAGTTTTTAAAAATTGATGTTAAAATTTGTTTTTGCAAATATTTTGGAAAATTCTATTCAAAGAAGGATCAGGGAGGTAGAAAGAGGATTCAATTCTGTCTGAAGATGTAGGGCCCATTCCCACTCAGCTGGCCCATTTGTAACCAAGGACTGAGTCTAGGTGAAGAGTCACAGTTAAGAAGGGCTGCAGGCGGGGCAGCTAGATGGCGCAGTGGATAGAGCACCGGTCCTGGAGTCAGGAGTACCTGAGTTCAAATCCGGTCTCAGACACTTAATACTTAACTAGCTGTGTGACCCTGGGCAAGTCACTTAACCCCAATTGCCTCACTTAAAAAAAAAAAAAAAGGGCTGCGGGCAGGGAAGAGCCAGGGCTTAAAATTGCTCCTTCTTTGCAGCTGCTCCATGCTGGAGCAGGAGCTTCCCGTAGGGAACCAGCTCACACTGTGTATCTGAGTCTTCCCTGCTTAGGCAGAGCTATTTAGCAAGCATTCAAAAAGACCTCTTCTTCCCTTCCTTTCCCCTTTCTCTCTCCCTTCCTTCTTCCTTTTTCTTCCATTCTTTTTCTTTCTCTTTCTTCCTTTCTCTCCCTTCTTTCTTCCTTCTTTCTCTTCCTTTCTTTTTCCTTCTTCCTCTTCCTTCTTTTCTTTCTCTTTCTTTCTTTATTCTTTCCTTCTCTCTCTGTATGTCTTTTTCTCTGTCTCAGTCAGTCAGTCTGTCTGTCTCTCTCTCTCTCACACACACACACACACACACACACACACAGCGGTTGGAGAAAAAGGACAGCTAGGCTTTATAAAAACAAAGCCCCATACCAGTGGTTTTACAACTATTGTGAAACCCTAACTTTTCAACGTCGATGTATGTTTGTGTTTAAGGGTCAAGCAGTGGGTGTATTACCAGCAAGACCATCCCCCACCTTAAGAGCCAGTCCACAGCTTCCTCTAGAGACCCTTCACACTCGATCACTTGGGTCTACTTGGGGTGAGCAGTGTTCACCCAATAACTCTTGTTTCCCCCTTGCTTTCCCCAGCCCCAACGCCCCCTCCCATGTAATCTTGGGTGTCTATGATACATTTGGTTTTCCTGCTAGAACCCATCTGCTGGCCATGTGGTAGGAATACGTCCCTCTTCTTTGTTAAAGCACAGGGTACAAGGCTGGGGGTGCATTCATTGAAATCTAACTGGCATTGGTCAGTTTGGTACTGAAACAGTCTGTGGAAGGAAAGAGGCCAGAGTTTTCCTCCCCAGCCGAGAAGTCCCCACAGCTTTTAGAATTCCCAAACAAAGAAGGTTGTTTTTTAATCTGGTGGGAGAAAAGGTTCACAATTGCCAATGGGAGCGGCCTTCTTTGGAAGAGGGTGGCCAGCTGTTTTGTCTGCCTGGAGAACAGAAAATGGCTTACCACAGAGCAGAGGGGAGTTAATGGATAACTTCTGACTGCAAGGCTTATTAGGAGTTGGAAATGATCATCCCCAGGGCTTGGCTGTTTTTGGCTATTGCCGGGCCTCACATTCCCTGAATTCAAACCACTCTCTTCATGGCATCCCGCTCCTCCCCATTCCCCACCCCATGCCGCTCCTATCACTGATGGCTCCTGGGTCAATGGGGGATGGAGTCTGTAGGCCCACCACACCCTCGGTTATCTGCCTCTGGTAGTCCTTAGGCTCGTCCCTCCCAAATCCCATCTTCTTTGCTCTGACTCAGGGTTCTGGCCTGTTCTGATTGCCAGAGACTTGATGTGATCCCGTGGGCAGCTCTCTCTCCAGGCCTTCCGTCTGTCACTTGCCCACTTGATGGAGATGCCTTTGTCTAAATCTTTGATGAAAAGGTTTCAAAGCAGGGTCAGTCAACCAGTCAATAAACATTCCTTAATTAACTGACTGACTCCTGGCCAAGGGCCACAGACAGACCTCTGGGGCACGACACTGGAAACCTTCTTCCAAGTGGATGCTGCCCTCGTCACCGCCCGGCTGATCTGATCTCTGGCTCATGAACGATTCCTTGAAATCTGATTAGTGACATCTCCAGCATCCTGATATGACGATCCTGCAAACTTACAGAGGAACCGGGGCTCTGACCCACCCTGCCCCACCCTGCCCCGCCTCAAGGAGCCTGCTTCAGCCTCCTGGGAGCTGTTTCCTTTTCCAAATGTCCAGGAACCGGCTCTTTAATGATGCTTAGCTGGGCAGAGGGAAGGTACTGAAGGAGGAGGGGAGAGAGTCAAGGAGGCAGTGGGAACTGTTATGAAGGATGTATTTGCGGGACTTGGCAAGTGAGATGCATGAGCAGAGATGGCCCGGAGGCTGGAGCTGAGTAGGAAAGAGGCAGAAGGGCATGTTTTGGGGCACTGAGATTGCTGAGTTGGGGTGCTGGGGTGTGGAGGGAGGGAGCTGGGACTGCAAGGTTTCTGTCTGGGAGAGAGCTGGAGGTGGAGATACAGATGTGGAAACTGTCCACAGCGAGTCGCTCATTAGACCCACCAGAGGTGACACACACTTAGGAGGAGAGAGAATTAAGGAAGGGTGGAAGAAAGAGGGGACCCCGTGGGCTGTCTGGAGACCTTCCTCTGACGCATCCTGGCCATGGGACCCCAACCCCCAACATCCAGGCAGGCTCTCTCCCGAGACTGATGAAATCTCAGGGTCTGAATGCCCCCTGAATGAGGAGAGGGGAATTCGATGAGGTGAGCTCTGAGGGACATCCTCTAAACCAGAAGATGCAAGATGCAGAAGGCAGGGAGACTCTGGAGGGTGGGGAAGAGCTTAAGCCAGAAGTATCCCACAGGGCAGACAGGTCAAGAAGGAGGAGGGTTAGGCACAGGCCATTGGATCTGACACACCAATCGTTGATGACTTCCCAAAGCATTCCTTCAGTTGCATCATCTGGGCAGGGGTCAGATCTTGAGAATCTCAGGAGGCAATGGGTGGTGAGGAATGGCCAGCCCTGGGAAGGGAGCTTGGACCCTGCCCCCCAGCCTTTTGTGAGGAGGATTTATGGAGAGCTTAGCCACAGGGAAATGCTTGCAGGAAGGGGACCCAGGATGTGGGGGATGAGTGGGAGCATCCACTCATGTCTTCCCTGGGTGAGTACTCCCACTCCTGCCAGGGAGTCCCACACACCCACAGAAAGAGGATCCCCAAGGAGGGAAGCAGGGAGGGCCCAAGGCCAACTTCCAGCATTTCCTGTGTGTGTGTGTGTGTATGTGGTGTGTGCTCCGTGACAGACCTGTGAACAATTGCTATGCAAACATGGGGGCCAGCTGTTCCCCATTACTGAGGCCAGTGGGAAGGCCAGGGGTTGGATCTCAAGCAGGGACTTAGATTAGGTTGTGCTGTGGAGAATTCCCTGGCTCTGTAAGAGGCACATTCAAGACAGAGACCAGCTTGCTCAGCAAGGTCATGGAGGCCTTGAATTCTCCTGAGCTTGGGAAGGGGGTTGGGAGGGAGTCAGTGACAGCTTTGGGTTCCCCTTTCAATTCCTCTTGGTCCCTCAGCTCAATCCCTGACGGGTCCAGGGCACCTCCCATAGCTTTCTCCGCATGCTTGGCACCAGTGATCCCTTCTGCCCCCTTCTCTTCCCTCCCCCCTCCAAGTCTTTCCCCTCAGCATCTCTCAAGGACCAACTTCTCCATCCTGCATTTTATTTAACTTTAAACTCTGAGACTTCAGGGTCTGCCTCCCACCAGAGAACTTGGTGGGTCAAAATCTGGTTTGGATTACTTTTCTGTACAGCTCTTGTGAACTCTTTGTGGGTGCAGCACGTGGGCACTCTCTCTCCAGAGGCCCAGCTCTGCCCACAGGACTCAGTTCTCTCAGCTGGTGAACTCCAGAGATGCATAGCCCGGCCACACTGGGCACAGTGCTGAGCTCATAGCAGCTACCTGATAAAGGCCTTTTAACTGCCTGAGATTTGTGGCCGGGAGGAGCAGGAGAGGTTGTCTGGGCCACACTCTCATTTTACAGATGAGGAAACTGAGGCTCAGAAAATGAAAGGGATTTGCCCTGGGCAGGGCAGGGCCCATCTCCTTTCTCCCCTCCAGCTGTGTGCCCAAAGCTGGCTTTCCTGGGATGGCTGGAAGCTGGGGGAGCCCCCCATACTCTGTGGTTCCCAGCCTTTTCAGTGAGAGGAGCCTGACACGTTGGGCTCCCCAGCATGTGGGCGGCTGGCACATACCTGGCATGGCCTCCCTTCTCTCCTCAGCTCCTTAGAGGTACCGTGTATAAAAGCCATACACTGATGGGGCAGCTAGGTGGTGAAGTGGGTAGAGCACCGGCCCTGGAGTCAGGAGGACCTGAGTTCAAACTCGGACTTAAACACTTGACACTTACTAGCTGTGTGACCCTGGGCAAGTCACTTAACACCAATTGCCTCACCAAAAAAAAAAACCCAACAAAAAAAAGAGTTCACAAAAGCCATACGCTGAGGCCGCTTCAATGGAGCCTTGTTGCCACCCTTCGAGGCTCTGCTCGAGCACATGGTTCTATGAGTCTTTCCCAACATTCAGGGCTTCTGCACACCCACTGACTTCCTATAGACTTTGTGTCTCTTCACCTGGTTATAATGGTGGCTACTTGTGAGCATGGACAGCTGTTTTTCCATCCCTGGTTTGACACACAGGTGGTGCTTAATAAATGCTTAATGCATGAATTAGCGCCTGGGGGTGATAGAGAGCCGCCTTCAAAGGGCATGGGCCCCATCAGTCACAGCTGTGCCCACGTGCATGGGACAAGCAGTCAGACGTCAGCATGTTCTGGCTTCTCTTAGCTCCAATAGGGACCTGAGTCACTGACCACCGAGGCTGGGCCTGCTTTGGAGCTTCAGGGACTGGAAGCTGTCCTGAGCCTCTGCCCAGCGCTCCCCCCCCCATACCCCTTTCACTCCAGAGCTCAGATATCAGGGGAGCAAGTACAGAGAACCCACCTCAACTCAGGTAAATAAATAGTAACTAAATGCCTACTGTGTGCCGGGCTCTGTGCTGGCTAGAGGCCAGCAGAAGCAAAAACCAAACCTTCCCTGCCTGCCAGGAGAGGGGGATGGTCCCAAGCACCAAGGAGGACACCCCTTGGGCTGGGGCAATCATGAAGACAATCCCTGCCCTCACGGATCTTACAATCTAACAGGGGAGACAACAGGCAGGCAACTATACATACATATATACACCCAAAGTAAATTCTGTCAAGGCCAGGCAATAACAGAGGGAAGGGCCCTGGAATTAAGAGGAGCTGGGGAAGGCTTCCTGGAGGAGGGGGCCTTTGAGTCTTAATGAAGTGGGTCTGAGAATCCTCAACATTGAGATGGTCATTAAATCTGTGAGAGCTGAGGGGAGCACCAAGTGAAGTAGTCTAGACCAGGGCTTCAACTTTTTCCACCTGAGACCCCTTTTCACCTGAGAACTTTTTATGTTACCCTGGGCATGTGGGGATATAAAATAGGCATACATAACCTTTAACTGTTGTCAAATTTTTTGTGACCCCCACACTCAGTTAAGTAACCCCATATAAAGTCATAAGCCACAGTTGAAGAAGCTTTGTTCTAGACAGAGAAGAGAAGAGGGTGAGGGTTGAGAGTCAAAAATTAGCTGTCTCACCTTCAGGGAGTAGAGACAGAGGCAGAGACAGACAGACAGAGATGGAGATAGAGACAGATCTCAAGTGCTTGGACCAGCCCCAAATGGAGGTTTTCAGCTAGCTCTATTATTCTCTGGCTCAGTAAACCCTCATGTCCAGCAAATATTTGTAAGGGCTAGAAGGGAGAGAGAAGGGAGAGCAGGCAAAGCTTGGGTAAGAGGTCACTGCCCTCCTAGTGCCCACAGTCTGGGTTGCTGATAAGCCACAAAGACAGATAAGTAGAATTCAGAACAATGCCCACGATAAGTGGCTTTCACAGGGGGCAAAGTGCTCCTAGACACCTGGAGGGGGGAGGGTGCCTTCAGGAAGAGATCCCGGGAAGGAGGGGACTCCCCATCATTGCTTCTTCAGGCTGAAGCCTGGGCCATCACTTGTTAAGATGGATATTGGGAAGGGGACTTTGGGTCATGGAGGGACATGTCTCAGAGACAGTGCCCAGAGTCTGACATCCTGAAGGAGCATTTGAGTGGCCTTTAGACTTCAGCCTGGCAGGAGTTGAGTACAGTGAGGGAGGGGGGCTTGGAGACAGTCCAGCCGAGGTCCCCTCCCTCTCCACTTTTGGAAAGAAGGGAGAGGAGAGAAGAGGCGTGGCTTAGGAGAGGGAAGGAGAGAAAAGGAAGAGACAAAGAGACTGAGACATCCAGAAAGAGACAAGACAGCCAGAGCCAGAGCGAGGCAGGCAGAACAGGGCGAGAGCGAAGAGTAGAGGTTTTTGTTTCAAAGACCGGGGTAGACAGCCAGAAATCCAGCCCAGAGCGGCCTGCTGCCACGGCTCGGTGCTCAGCCCGCCCCCGCCCCCCCCTCCTTCCGAGAGCCACGCCCCCAGCCCGCCCCCAGCTCGCCCTGCCCTCCCCCTCCCCAGCTCCAGCTCCCCCCAGCCCAGGTTGGGCTCCGGCCAGAGCGCTTCCAGGCGGGATAATTGAAAGGAGCAGGGCAAGTCGCTCTTCAGGACAGAGCCAGGAGGGCGGCCCGGGGACCGCTAGGCACCCCCACGTCCTCACACTCACACACAAGTGACCCACTCCCACCCACACCCACACAAGTGACCCACACGCTCCCACACTCCCACTCGGTCCCTCTCGGTTCCCCTGACCCGCCCTTCGCTGCCCCCCACGTCCAGAAGGCAGGATCGGGAGCTCGGCCCGGCCCGGCCCGAGGAGGAGAAGCCGCTGCCCCCCAGGGCCGCCCTTTGTGCGCGCAGGGGGCTCACCCCCTTCACAGTGTCCCGGGCCCTATGGAGCCGGCCTGGACGCAGCGGCCGCTGGCGCTGCTGGCCCTCGTCACGCTGCTGGCCGCCAGAGGTAAGGAGCAGGGGCGGGCTGGGGGGGCCGGCGGCCAGGTTGGGGGGGGGGCGCGAGGCGCCGGAGAAGGGGCCCCTTGTGCCCTCAGAGAGCAATCGGGGGGAGGGGGATCCGGGCAGGAGGCGGCGCCAGGGTGCTTCGGTGCTTCCTCTCCCCCTTTCTCTCTTACGGCCCCTCAGTGGGCTCCCCTCATCCGTGCCACTGCGAAGTTTGGCAGTTTGTGGGACCTCTTCTCCAGCCTCCAGTCCCTTGTTCCATACGGTCTCCGTCTTGTTGTGTTTTGGCTTCCCGCCCTGCCCCTTCGGAAACCCGGGCCAGGGCACAAGCCATCGACACCCCCACCCCCTGAACCCCAGGTGCCCGGGGGCTTCCGGCCTCGTCTCTGCCTCCCGGCCTCCCCCTGCCATTGCCCGCCCACCCCTCTCACCCCTCACCAGCTCACCGCACCCCCCCCCCCAACCTCTCCTCAGAGCTTTCTCACCTGTGTGACCTCGGGCATATTGCTTCCCTGTTCTCAGCCTCGGTTTCCCCATCTGCCAAAAAAGGGATTTGGACTAGGTGATTTCAGCGACCGCACCCCCACCGCATCTTCCAAAATCTCTTCTTCCAGCTCCTCACCAAGCCCCGAATGCCCGGGCTACTGGGGCAGAGTGAAGAAAGGCTTGGGAGGGGAGAAGGCTGGCCTCCACTGGCTAAGGGTGTCTGTCCCTCCAGTGGGGCCCCTTCTCCCTGGCTCACCCTCCCTCGCTCTCCTCAGCAGGGGTCCTGCCTGCAGTGTCTCCACTCTAATAGAAGCCCTTCCTAGGACTGTGGTTAACACAATTAAAGCCAGAGCCCAGAGCCATTCCTGGGGAGGGCTGAAGAGTCTGGAAGGCCCTCCCCATGGGTATCCTGGCAGAATCTCTCTCTTTACTGGATGATCCTGGGTCTCAAGGAGGGGGGAGGGGGTGTTCTGGACTCAGTCAGAGGCTCTCGATTCTTCCCCTGATTCTGTGGCACTCGGGCATGGGTGGGATCTCATTTTCCAGTCTCATGCTCCATATCTGTAAAATGGACCAGCAGTGCTTCCAGCCCTTGGGATTCAGGAGAGATGTCTGTTGGAACACTTGGAAATATCCATCCCCAGCCTATTTGAGGAGCTTGGGGCCCCCAGGGCAGTGCCCAGACATTGGCACCCCCTGAGATGGTCTTGTATGTCTCCAGAGTCAGGCCTGGGACCTGGTGGCTTCCTCTCAGGGTGAGAGTTGGTGGTTGGTTCCCACCTGCAGAGAGGGAATGCTCAAGCGGCTTGGGGTGCTTGGCACAGGGCTCCCTCCTTCATGGTCAGTTGTCAAATACCCTAGGAGGCAGGGCTGTGCAGGGGAGACAGAGCAGCTCAGGGGCCCGAGGCCTAGATTTCAATCTCCAGTTCTCCTTACTTATTCTTAGGGATAAAGAAGGGAGGGGGGAGTAGGACAGGGTCTATTGAGGCTGGGAAAATGTCCTAGTCAGGAGCCTGGAGGGGAGTGGGCATGGCCTCTGTCCTTGGCCTCCCTGGAGGCCTTCTGGCAGAGCTGGGTGGCGGCCCACCTGTTGGAAGGTTCCTGTCCAGATGGGGTTGGGTGAGGTGACCATTGGCATTCTTTCCAATGTGGGAACTCAGTGCTTCTCCCGGTATGACCTTGTCCCTTCCCCTCTCCCCATCTGCAAAATGAGGGGGTGGACTCAGTAGTCTCTCAGGTTCCTTTCAGCTCTGTCACCTAATTTTCAAAGTCGAGCTGTGGAGTCTGGGTGGCTGAGGTTGCCTTGCCAGACTCCTGGCAGGGAACATCGGCTTCCGCCCTCTGGCATGGGCCACTGGGACTGGCTGCTGGAGAAATGGGTCACGGAGAAAGTTCTGCACCCTCCCCCCAAGCCCAACTTTTTTCTCACCCATGAGAGTCCTGACCTCCAGGCTGACTAGTGGCTTCCCCCAAGGACAGGCCTCTTCCCCCCAGGAGTCTCCTCCATTTATGGCCTTGAGAGTGTTTCTCTTGGTGGGGCCCCCAAACATACCAGGAAAGCTATTAGGCAAGTCTGAAAGAGTGGGAAGCAAGGCTCCCAGAGTCCCAAAGAGCTGAGCTGTTAGGAATCGATTTTTGTCCCATATTTACCTAACCCTGTCAGGGCAGTCAAAGTCCCCTCCCTTCCCCAGCCCCCCAGAGGCGCTTCCAAGCTCTGGCAGGTCTGGCTAGGCCTGACCCAGTGGGGGAGGGGGCGCAGGGAGCTGGGCCCCAGGGATGGGCCTCATGGAAATCAAGGGGATCCCAGGAGGGTCCGAGCTCCCAAACTGAGACCTGCCTCAGTGGAGGGAGGAATGATGGAGGGAGGGATCCCAGAACTGGGGGCCAGCTCTGTTCTGGTCTGAGCAGCCAGTGACCCTGTAGCACTTGCCTCATTCAAAAGAATTCAAGAAGCCTTTGAATCGGAAATCCTTTCTCAGAGATTTCTGGACTCATTGAGTCCACTGGCGTCCCCCAGCTGGCAGGGACGGGGCAGGGACTGGGACGCCCATTCTACTGCTCCCCACCTGGCCGCTGCTGGGGAAGGGGCATGACCCTCATCCCTAACAGGTGCTGCCTCCTTGCTGCGGCTGTGCAGCCTTAGGTGGGTCATTGTCCTCCCTCGGCCTCTGGGTGGGTCCTAGAGAAGCGTCTGCTTTGGGCCAGGTGCCATGGGTACAAAGGGAAACCGGCCCTCCCCCTACGAGTCCGAGGCCTAGGGTCTGAATCCTGCCTCTGCCACTTACCTGGGTGACCTTGGTCAAGTCATTTCCTCGCCCTGGGCCTCAGCTTTGTGCTCTGTAGCCTGTAGGGAGGTGGCCCAGGCAGATCCTAAGCTTCCTCCTGGTTCTCAATCTCAGACCCTGGCGCCAGCCCCCAGGACCATTCACACCAGGGCTCTTGTTGCTGCCAGCTGTTTGGCTGGGTGGGTGGGGGGTACAAGGCACCGCATGCTGACGGTGAGCCCGACAGTGGACATTACTGGGGGTGTGACAGAAAGCAGAGTGGAGGAGAAGGACCCTTCTGGGAGGGGTGGCCCTGGAGGCTGGGTCAGAGGTCAAGACAGGGAAGGGGTGTGCCCACTCCAGGTGTAGGGAACAGCTTGAGCAGAGAGTCGTGTGCTTCAGGAGAGCTGACAGCTTTGCCATAATGAGAATCCCCTCTGGAACCTCCCTGAGTAATGGTCATCCCAAGACCCCTGGGAGGGCCCCGCCATCTTGGGGGCAGCCATTTATGCCACACAGGAGACTCTTCAAGCCCTTTCTTGGAAGGCAACCTGGCCCTGTGGGAAGAGCGCTGACTGGTTCTAGAGGGAGTCACAAGCCCTGGATTCGAATCTCACCTCTGATGCTCTTTGACCTTGGCCATCGCTGCATCTCTGTAGACCTCAGCTTCCTTAAGTCTAAAATGAAGGGCTTGGCCTAGCCATCTGCTGAGTTGTGCCCAGACCTCACCCCATCCTTTTCTGGGTTGTGCTCAATGCAGAGGACCCTGCGGTCTCAGTTCTCCAGGGTCTTCAAACCACAGGGAGCTTCTGACTGCTGCTGAGCAAGGTAGCAGCACAGCACCCCCTTTTCCTGGGAGTCATCGCCCCACTGGAATCCCATCATGCAGCAGTCCGACAAAATACATCTTTTAGTAGGCCCGCCCCTGGTGGTGCATTTCCTATTCAGGCCTCTTGGGGATGGGATTGTTTGAAACCCGGCGAGGAGAGGATAACTTGGCCCAACTCAGGCTTGGGGTGCTTGGAAAGTGGGGGGCCGAGGCTGCCTGGGTCCCTGTGCTGCCACATTCCTTTTGGCCGAGGTAGAATAATTTATGGCTCAGAAAAAGCTGCGTAACATGATCCGGGCAAGGCAGAGTGCATCAGGGCTGAGAGAAAGCAGCTGGTGACTGAGCGATAGTATCACGGGGTGATGTGGGTGGGTGGCAAGTTGGCCGGGACCTCTGAGGGAAGCTACTCTGAGACCCCCCCTCCTAATTTTACAGGGGCAGAAACAGGCCCAGAAAGATGCAGTGACTTACCCCAGCTCACTTAGTTCGTGAGGGTCAAGAGGCAGAACTTGGTTCTTGCACTAACACATCATTTGTCTTTGGGGAGGGGTGGACTCAGATGCCCATCAGGCAGCCAGCCTGGCTTGGGAGGGGGTCCAGTTAGGGACTGCAGGAGCAGCCTTGGTGAGTGAGCCCCAGCTCCCTGAGGCTGTGGGAGGGTCCCTGGGAGGCATCGAGGAGAAGTCAGGGTGTTGGGGGGGGCTCTCTGGGTTTGGGGGCTTCCTGCTTCTGATGTCAGCTTGTGATGCGATTTGAGAGAGCAGGAAAGGGAAGTGGGAGAGAGAACAAAGGCTGAGGACTTTACTGGGAAACATGTGGCTGCTGACAGCTCTTGAGGTAACGTTGCTGAAGTGTTTCCCACACCCCCCATCGATGCTTAATTAACCCAGGCCATCTGTTGGCTTGAGTCCCTGTGCTTGAAGTGGGGCCAGCGCCAGCTCTCTGACCTTGGGCAAGTGACTTTGCCCCTGGGGGGCAGGGCTGAAGTGGGGGGGTCTTCCAAATCTGGTAATCCTAGGATGGGACACCCCTCTGCTTCATGAACAACCCCTTCAGGTCAGCAAAAATGAGGCTTGCTCTGCATTAGCCATTCAGGGTAACAAATGAGGTGGGATGGATGTCCCTTGGGCAGCCCAGAAGCCATTGCCCATTCATTTGATCCAGTGACTTCCTTCCAAACAAGACTACTTAGTGGGGGCAGCTAGGTGGCGCAGTGGATAGAGCACTGGACCTGGATTCAGGAGAACCTGAGTTCAAATCCGACCTCAGACACTTAACACTAGCTGTGTGACCCTGAGGGAGTCACTTAACCCCAATTGACTCAAAAAAAAAAAAAGACTACTTAGTAAGCATCAGGTGTTAGCACCGGGAGCGGGGAGCTGTCCAAAGGACAGACTGCAATGGACAGTGTGTGATGCTCACTGCCTACCCTCCTCTCCATGGTGAGTTGTACTCAATGCTGGCTGACTCACACAGCCCGAAGCACCGTAAGAGTTGTTGGTTTAGAGAAGACCCTCTGTCCTAGAGTTAGAAGGGAGACCTGACAGATAGAAATGGGTGATGAATCCCCGAGAGAGGTGCCCAGCCTTTGGTTTATTTGCCCTCTTAAAAATCATTGAGGAGGGGGCAGCTAGGTGGCACAGTGGATAAAGTGCCAGCCCTGGATTCAGGAGGACCTGAGTTCAAATCCGGCCTCAGACACTGGACACTTACTAGCTGTGTGACCCTGGGCAAGTCAATTAACCCCCATTGCCCTGCAAAAAAAATTAAAAAATAAAAAAAAAACCTTTAAAAAAATCACTGAGGAGCAGTGATTGGAATCAGCCTCAGTGCTGAATTCTGGGTGCAGCATCCCATCTGAAGGTAGAGATGGCCCCCATTCCCCTGCCTTAACACCTCACAGATGTGGGGCAAGGCATGCCCTCACTTTGGGTCTCAGTTTCCCCAAGTGTCCAAAGGGGGCCGGACTAGGTCGTCTCTAAGGTTCTTTCCAGGGGACTCTGTGAGTGCCAGACAAAGGCAGCAGAAACCGAGACACTAGAAACAACCCAGAAAGCCTCCTCTAGGTTCCTCCCAACTTTGAGAACCTGCTAACCAGACCAGCCTGCAAAGAGCCTTGAGCTCCAGATGTCCGATGAAGGCTGGCCTGGGCTATCAGGGCAGCGGACCCATGAATTCACCAAAGGGTCATAGATCACCCACCATGTGTAGGCCTGGCCATGTCTTTAAACATGGTCACATAATGTAGACGGGGCCAAAGTATTATCAATCAATTGTCATGCCACTGCTCTGTCCCTGGAGCCTCCTTGGGACGGCATTCAAGGCTTTCCACAAGCTGGTCTCACCCTATTGTTCCAGACTTTTTTTTTGGGGGGGGTGCAGGGCAATGAGGGTTAAGTGACTTGTCCAGAGTCACACAGGTAGTAAGTGTCAAGTGTCTGAGGCTGGATTTGAACTCAGGTCCTCCTAACTCCAGGGCCGGTGCTCTATCCACTGTGCCACCTAAATGCCCTCTCCAGACTTATTTTCATGTTGCTCCACTCCACTATCTCTATGTTCTGGCTAAACTCGGTACTTTCCCACCTGGAATCCCAGCATCTGATGGGATAAAGGCACCCACAAAGTCCTCCAGCTCACCTGGTCCCTGAGAACAAGACAATATTTGTTGTTCTTAATAAGAGGCTTCCTTCCCTAAAAGAAAGGCAGCAGGGGGAAGTGGAAGGTTATTAATTAATTCAGGAAACCTTCATCAATCAGGCATGAGTGTGATAGACTGTGCTGGCCTCTGGACACAGACAAAAGGAACACAACCCTCCCTCAAAGAACTTTAATTCTTTACTCTGCAGCTCCTCAGTGCCAAGGCATCAGCACTAGGGGCTGGGGGCATCAGAGCCAGGGGCATTGTCGATGCTTAATACGGATTCCATTCTGAGATTCAGCTGGCCACAGCTTTCAGAAGTGTTTCAAAGAGCTTCACAGACCATTTGAATCTGTGGGGCAGAGGCTCTTGTTACCCCCATTTAAAGATGAGGTGTCCCCAGGGTCACCCAGCCAGGTAGGCTTCGAGGCTGTGTCCATGCCCAGCCTCTCTGCTACTGCCCCACCTCTCCTGAGAGGCAGGACTGCATGGTGGTTAGAGAGCTTGGAAGCCCCGATTCACCACCCCCACCCCTGCATCCAACAGCCTGGTGACATCGTTTCACCAAACATCATGGAAACAGCTTGTGGTGCTGAGCAGGGTCTTGCCCGAATACGTCAGCCTTGATTTATAGGAGCCCGGGCACTTGGCTCTGCTCAGACACCAGGCAGATCTCTGCCCCTCCTGGGGCCTCAGCTTTCTGCATCTGGGGTTCGATGGAGGGCTGAGGACTGCTACTCCAACCTCCTTACAGAGAAGGAAACTGAGGTCCAGAAAAGGGAAGAAATTTGGCGAGGTCATCGGAGGGCTGTCAGAAATGGGATTTGGGCCCACACTCATCCCGCTGGGCTCAGAGGAAGGGGTTGGACTCGGTGGTCCTTGGGCCCCTTTTGAGGGCTCTCTGTTGGCAGTGTTTGCAGCTAGCTCTGGGGCCCAGTCCAAGTACCAGAGGGGGTCTCCTTCTTGGCCATTCTAGAAAGGGGCAGGCTTTTGGTCCAGCTCCGGGGCCTGGGGCGCTGCAGGGGTAATGGAGAGGACTTGAATGTCACTCCAGGTGGTTTTGTTTGGAGCTGACCAAGCATGAATTCAGCAGAGGGTCTGCCGAGATGGGCCTCAGCCAAGAGGGAGAGGGAATGTGCTGGTGTTCTGGGGGCTCCTGCTCCATGCTTCTCTGAACTCTCGGGCTCAGCAGGCCTGAGAGCCCTGGACAGCCTGGGGGTGAGGGGAGGCTGGCTTTCATTAGCCACCTGCCGAGACGGATGACTTCACCCAATGCCTTCTTGAACTACTGAGCTAGGGTGCTGGGTTTGGCCCTTCCAGGTCACTTTGACCAATGTCCTGCCCCTCCCCTGTGGGCAGGCCCAGAGCCAGTGAGTGACCCTTCTCCCACCAGGCTATGACACTCAGGGGAAGGGGTAGTGAGAAGACACCCTCTCTACAGAGGGTCCTTCCCCCTTTTTTGCTTGGCTCTGCAGCGGCACACTTTGGTCCCATAGGTGGGGCTCGAGGAACAGGTCCAGATCCCCCTGCTGGTATGCTCTGGGATGGTGTAGTGGGTCAGAGGGGCATGCCTCATAGGGCTGCTTCGGGGCTCAGATGAGATGATGTGTCTGCATAGAGGTGTCCATGCACATCCTTGCATGTCTATCTGTCTGTCTGTGTATGTGTGCCTATGTATGTATACGTCTGTACGTCTGTGTAAACGAAGCTCTTTCCTCCTGGTAGCCTAGGGGAGGGGGGCTGGACAGCCTCTCGGCCACTCTTCCCGTCTATGGATAAATGCTGAGGGAGCCCCTCACGACGTCTGCCCTCCCAACAGCTCTCTGTCATCTCCACCGTGTCTTTAGCAACCCTTTTCTGGCTGTCACCCACCACCTGGCTTTGCTTGTGGGGAGGCGGCCAGCCAAGAGAAAGGCAAACTTCCTGTTTGGTCCTTTCTTCCTTAGATGTCGGGTCCCCTCCCTTGCTATGCCTGAAGCCACAAATGATCAAAGAACCCAGAATCCTTTGTAATGGAGCCAGGAAAGAGATGCTTACCTCTCTCCCTTTGGCTGAGCAGCTGGCTCTGTGACCCCTTCCTGCACTGTGGCCACAGACCCCCAGCTGCCCCCTCCCCAGCCTCCCTCCCCCATGTCATCAACAGCACTGGAGTCAGAGTCTCTGAGGAGCTCCATGAATCAGCCTGGTGGGGGGGCATGTCCCCTGGTCCTAACTTCCAACTGCTCCTCCTTGTCCAAAGAATAAAGTCCCAGCTTCTCTATCGGACACTCAAGGCCCTCTGAGAGCTTCCCCCGGCCACCCTACAGCCTCCTTTCCACTCTGACTCCACGCTGTCCCTTGAACATATCCTGTACTTTGTTACCTCCAGACTTATCCTCCCTCCCTCTTTCCCTCCCTTCCTTCCTTCTTTCCTCCCTCCTGGATGCTCGGCCCCCTTTACACCTGTTGAAATCTTACCCAGGCTTCAGGGCTTCAAGAAGACAGGACTTCATCCATCTTTAGTGCCCCCAATTACTCGAAATGAGCCCAGGACAGAAGGACCTTCAGTTGCCTTCAGGAGACCTTATATGAGAATTCAGCTCCTTTCCAGGAGGGTTGGTGTCATTCTTTCTTCTTGTATTCCCAGCACCTAGCCAGTGCCTAGCTCATAGTAGGTGCTTCACCAATGCCTGGCCCTTAGTAGGTGCTTCATCCATGCTGGGGGATTGATTAAGCATCGCTATCCTCTCCAGCTGTCAGTCCTGTGGCATTTTGTTTGCATCTCCTATGGGATTTGCCATACACAATGACAGGCTCAGAGGCTAAAAGTGGAAAGGGTCTTCAGAGACCATCTAGTCCTGTCCTCTCATCCAGAGAGGAGGACACTGAGGTCTGGAGAGCTGGTATTTGTAGAACCTTTGCAAAGTGTTTTGCGTATTTGATGAATAAATACAAAGGACCTTTTCCCAAGCCCAATCAATGAAGAAACAAGTGTTCACTAAGTACCTCCTGGGTTTGGGCACCATGGAGCATCCATTCCAAGGAGGAGGAGCCCACATGGATGGTGTTCTGGGGCGCCAAAGTGCACAGAGGATTGGGCCTGGAGTTCAAATCCTGCCTCAGGCACTTCATAGCTGGGTGACCCTGAGCAAGTCACTTAACCTCTGCCTCAGTTTCCCCAAGTGTCAAACAGGGATAATAATAGCACCTACCTCCTAGGGTTCTTGTGAGGATCCAGTTAGATAAGACTGAGAAAGTGCTCTGCACACAGTAGGCATTATAAAAATGCTTATTCCCTTCCTCTTCTCCCTACAGAATAGGTAGGAAGTAGATCTTTTCTCCCCCTTCCCAGATGTTGTCATTTCTGCCTGGACTTTCTTTAGACAAGTGCTTCCTGCATAACATTGAGACAATAGTGATGTTCCGTATTTCATATTCACAAGATAGTTTGGGGAGGGTGGAGGGGAATGCAGGGAAAGCCGCACCGGCACAGAGTGGCCGGACCTGCTGGGGTCCCCCGGGAGGCTATCTCACAGACAGGGCTTGAACCCCGGGCTTCTCGGCGGCCAGCCCCCGCCGGCTGCCCTGCTGCACGCCCTTCCAGGACACACTGAAAGGCTGAACCAGGTTTCTGGGCGCCTCTCCCTGTATCCGTCCCGTATCCCGCCTGGCTCTTTTGTCGCCTGTGGTCCCCCTTCGCAGGGGCTCCGCGACCTCTGGGGCGCAGTGGGAGGCGTGAGCCTTCTTGCCCCCGTTCCCCGAAGCTCCGAGAAGAGACGTCGTTTTGAGAGCCAGCGCCTCGGACCCCTCCGTCCACCGCCCACACAGGGTGGGCTCTGCGAGCCTCATCCCAGCTTCCTAGAGCCTCTCTGAGGGGACTCGTGGGCCTGCCCTGGGCTGGAAGCCTGAGAAAGGCTGGCCTCGGGCAGCCTCGGGATCCCCAGAAGGAGCCTCGGGATCCACCGGGGTCGGGAGGAGGCGTTTTTCCTTTTGAGAGGCTCCGCGTTCGCCGCTCAGAATGGAGGGCGGGCTCTGTTTCCAGATGTTGACCATCTGACCGAGCTGTCTTTGTGTGGAATCGTGGACGGACAGATGGGCCACTCGGCGTCTGTCCTGACCCGGGACGCCGCCCGGCCATTCATCCCCCTGGACTGGAGAGTCAGGCTCGGGCCCTGGGACGGCTAGACGCGAGGTCGGGGAGGCCTCGGGGATTTCCCGGCTGCCCGGCCGACCCACCGTTGCCAACCTACGGCTTCTCAGCTTCTTCCTCTGAGATTGTAGCATCAGCGTCGAGGTCCCTCCCTGCTCAGATCCTGTGGCCCTTGTAAAATGGCGATGGCTCGAGGCCAGGGGTGGCTTCGTTTCTGCCTTAGATGGCTCAGCCGGGCATCTATTTATTAAGCACTTAGTGGGTAGCAGACACTGTGCTAAGCGCTGGGAATCAACACAGACAGAAAGACTGTCTCTAGCCTCAGGGAGCTTGCACTCTAATGGGGAAGACAAGATTTGACCGGGAGCTGGAAAGGGTGTGTATTTGGGGGGGGGGAAGGAGCCCACACAGGGCCTGGAGAAGCTGGAAGAGGAGGCCCCAAGTGCAGTGAGAACAGCTGAGCTGTGGTCTCCCCACAGAGGTTGGAAGATAGAGGCATCTCCAGGGTGGAAAGGCAAGAACAGGGAGAGAGCCAAGAAAATCTTTGTATCAATAGCATGTGGCACAGGTGCCTGGCACAAAGGAGGCACTAAATAGGGTTCCTAGCCTAACTTATCAATTCTTTATTACAACGTGGTAAGGGATGGAATTGGGAGTCACACCCAGGACTCTGGACTCCTAAGCCAGCCTACTGTTTATGAAACCTCTGCCTTGGCTCTAGTGGAAAGGATGATGGAGCTGTCCTCAGAGGTACTGGGTTCAAATCCCACCTTTCCCACCCACTACATGACCACTTATGAGCCTCAGTTTCCTCATCTGTAAAATGAGAGGATTAGGCTTGATCGTCTCCACATTCCCTTCTAGCTCTAGGTCATCACCCTTCATATACAATATCTCACTGAATTCTCCCAACAGTACCATGAGGGGCGCGCCACAGCGATCATTCTCTCCAGGTTACAGATGAGGAAACAGGCCGAGAGAGCTTTAAAATGTTTGTTTCAAATAAAAGTTTTCCTTGTCTCCATCCCCCTCCACCCCACCCCCACCCCCCCACTGAGAAGCCCAGAAAAACAAAATTCCCTGTTGGGAACATGTTGTTGTTCTGTTGTGTCTGACTCTTCATGACTTCATTTGGGGTTTTCTTGGCACAGACATTGGAGTCATTTTCCATGTCCATCTCCAGCTCATTTTCCAGATGAGGAACTGAGACAAGGAGGGTTAAATGACTTGCCCAGGGTCACACAGCTAGGAAGCATCTGAAGCTGGATTTGAACTCTGGTCTTCCTGACTCCATGCCTGGTGCTCTATCCACTGCGCACCCTAGCTGCCCCAGCTGGTTGTCTTTTAAGTGACTTTTCCAAAGCCCCACAGCCAGTCATCATGGTGAGAGGGCACCCATCTGTCATCCCTCCTACAAGGGGCTGAGGCTGGTGGATTTCTTGAGCTCAGGAGCTCTGATTGGGCACCTGTTCTGAGTCCAGTACCAATATAGTGGCTCTCTGGAGCAGTAGTCCTCCAGGCTACCCAGGATGGTGGAAGCAGAGCAGGTGCAAGCTTCCCTGCCAATCAGCAGTGGGACAAGATCTGTGAGCAGCCACGGGGATGGAGTCTAAAAAGAAAAGGGTGAGGGACAGCTAGGTGGTGCAGTGGATAGAGCACTGGCCCTGGATTCAAGAGGACCTGAGTTCAAATCTGGCCTCAGACACTTAACACTTACTAGCTGTGTGACCCTGGTCAAGTCACTTAACTCCAATTGCCTCACACCAAAAAAAAAAAAAAAAAAGAAAAGAAAAGAAAAGAAAAGAAAAGAAAAAGAAGAAAAGGGTGAGATTTGAACGTCGGTCTCCTGACTCCAGGCCCAATGTTTTATCTTGCTATGCCAGCCCCAACCGGCCAGAGAGTTCATGGGGCTAGTTGGTCATTGTTATCTGGATAAAGCTGAATGGGACCTAGGTGGAGCAGTCAGGACGGTCTCTCTCCACCTTCTGCCTCAGACACTTGCACTAGCTTTGTTACCTTGCGTAACTTATTTAACTGAGCCATGCCTTGGTTTCCCCATATGTAAAATGAGGATAATTGCATCTACTTCACAGGGTTGTCATGAGGATCCAGTGAGATTATATATCTGGACTGTGCTTTGCACACCTTGAGAAATGTCAGCTATTATCATGCTTAAACCTAACAGTCTTTAGATCTGTGCCAATGGTCTCTGTCCTTGGTCCTGCCCAGTCCACCCACACCCACACTTAAGGAACTTGAGAATTGCTTAGATTTGGGGGGGCACTAGACAAGCTCAGAGGGTCAGCAGTGACCCTGTGGAACCCAAGTCCCAAGGGCACAGCTCTGGCTTCTGGTGGTGCCGATGCCATTGGCAGTCATCGTAACTGCACCTACCTTCTGTGTCCCCCACCTCCTGCCCCAATCCCCACCCCCTGCTGCCTCTCAGACCAGGTCTCCTGATGGCCTTGACTCCCAGCCTGCTCCTCGTTGTTGTCTGCAGCAGGAGGGCCAAGTAACGGGCTGCCTGATGGAGGCAGGATTCAGAGAGGTCTTGACAGGCCAATGTTAACAAGTTGGAATTTACAAGGGATTACTTCGGTTCCACCAGTAAATCCTTGGGGGAGCGCCCTGGGGAAGTAGAAAGGGTCCTGGGAGCAGAGAGACAAGACCATCCAATTGGCCTTCAGAAAGGACCTTAAGAAAGTCCAGCACACCCCCACTGTTGTGCAGATGAGTTCAGAGATGTCTATGACTGAGGGAGAGCAGGATGGGAGCGGGGGCAGGGGCTCATGGGAAAGAAGCCTGGGGTGGGGGGAGAGGTGGTGGCTCCAGTCACAGAGTGGCTGCCAATAAGCTAATGAAATATTTGGCCACGTTAATGGAAGCCTCACACTCAGAAAAGGATGCAACTCCCACTCTGCCCTGGTCAGACCCTGTCTGTGGATTTGGTTCCATTCGGGTGGGGGGGGGCACATTTTAGCAAAGACAGCAACAAGCTGAGCACATCTGGAAGATACTGGGATGGGGGGAGGTTGGTACCAGCTCCCTGGAGGATAATGGGTTCAGGTGTTATAGGGAAGAGGGGGTAGATGCATCCTGCAGTATCTTCAGAAGGAAAAAGTGGGTCCAACATCCAGCCCAGGTGTCAGTGAGGGGCAGATTCCAGTTTAATGTATGCAACACCCTTCTTCTCTTTAAGCATATCTGTTTGCTATTCCATTAGACAAATACCATCAAACAGGCATTTCCACGTACAAAGAGGAGAAAAAGAGGATTGTATATGAAATTCAAGGTGCATCATTGACAGCCCATTAAAATGTGTGCATATGCAGACATAAACATACATATACATGTATATGTGTATGTATATCCATGTATATTCCATTCAGCGGGTGATTTCTAAAACTGTCTTGACCACTTGTGTTGACCCCCAAACTCCCCATCTCTTCTGTATCTTCTTTAAAGTGTCATTGTGGATAGAGCACCGGCCCTGGAGTCAGGAGTACCTGAGTTCAAATCTGGCCTCAGACACTTAACACTTACTAGCTGTGTGACCCTGGCCAAGTCACTTAATCCCAATTGCCTCACTTAAAAAAAAAAGTGTCATCGATAGGGCAGCTAGGTGGCACAGTGGAAAAAGCACCAGCCCTGGATTCAGGAGGACCTGAGTTCAAATCCGGCTTCAGACACTTGACCCTGGGCAAGTCACTTAACACTCTTTGCCCTGCCAAAAAAAAAAGAAAAAGAAAGAAAGAAAAGTGTCATTGATGCCTTCTTCCCTTTTTGGGCAATGCTATAACTACCTCTGCCCCCCTCTCCTGATGGTTCTTCATGCCTCCCCAATATTCCTTTCCAACAAGTTATCACAGTCAAACACAATAAGTTCTCCACACTGCCCGTGTCTGCAAGTGGGTGACTCTGAGTCAATGTGTGTGACTTATTGGATAATCCTTCTCCTGGGCCTGCCCACTGCAGTGTTCTCTCCCTTCCATGATTTCTCATGGAGTGGTAGGATCTTCCTTTACATTCTGTAATCGGGTACCCAACCACACAAGAGCTGCTCTAGAGAGTTTGTCCAGATCCGATGGGACCTTTCCCTCTTTCTCTTTCTTTTTTTGGGGGAGGGGGTGATTGGGCTCCCCTGTGACCCTGCCCTCCCTTCTGCTGCCGCCTTCCTTTAGCCCTTTGTTGTGATATTTTTGAGAGCCCCTATCATGAAACTGTGTTGGGGCTGCCTGAATTGGGGTCTTATAATCATACCCACAATAATAACAATAGCTTGCACTGATATCATGCCGGAAGGCTTACAAAGCACACAGACCTGGGAGGCAGGTGCGATTCTTCTTATTTATGGATCAGGAAACTGAGACAGTCAAAGGGTGGTGACTTGGCCAGGAAGTATCTGAGGATGGATTGAAACTCAGGCCTTCCTGACTCTGGGTGCAGTGCCTTGGCTCTCATTCCCAAATGCCTCTTTGTATCCTGCTCTGAAGTTTGATGAGTGAAAAGGGCAACAGCCAAGAAGTCACAGGCTCTGGTCACTTGCTAGCTGAAGTTAGATGTGGCAGAGAAATGGGATCCGTCCCCCAAGAGTCTGGCATCTGCCCCTTCTCCTCCATCAGAGCCCAGGGAGCATTTGCTAAAAGTTTAGTGCCGTGCTGACTTTGGCCTTGGAACCAGCAAACACATGTTCTTAATCAATGACTGGGATGAAATCAACCTGTCCTGACCCTGCCCCTCCCCCCACAACAGTCTGCTGATACTTGGAAAAATGAAGTCTATTGTCTCCCCAGGACAAGCCTTCCCCCGTCCCCTCTCCTCCCCTCCTGCTGGAATTAGGGTCACCAATTAGGCCTACTATGTGCCCGGCCCTGGGCTGGAAACAGTGAAAAAAGCGAGACGACACAAATAGATAGAGTCATTTGGCAAGGGTGGAGTTCGAGGGACACTGGCCTCAGGGTGCCGCTTGAGCAGCTTTCAGAAGGGAGTGGGGGCTTCCAAAAATTGGAGGTGAAGTGTTTTAAAAGCCCCGTGGAGGCATTGATAGCAGAATCCAGAAACAATAGGGAGCCACGGGAGATTATGGAGTAGGGAAGTGACATGCATCAGGTCACTTAAAGGAGCTGGTTTTGGGGACAGGTGATCTTCCTGGCATCGGCCCTGCCTTGGCTGAGGCTGATATGACCTTTCCAAGCCTTTTGACCATTTGGGGATTTTTGTCCATGTTTTTCTACCACCACTAGCCTACAGTCTCCTAGGAGTCTAGGTCTGGAGCTGGAAGAGACCTTTGAGGTCTTGTCTGACACCCCTCCCCCCCTGCCTTGTTTTACAGATAAAGAATTGGGGCCCAGAAGAGTGGGTTGAGTGACTTACCTCTGGGTCTTTTGGTAGCTGGGGGATGGTCTAGCCTGGGTCTCTCATTCTTTCTGTGTGAGCTGCTCACTCTGTTTCCAAGCTGACCTTGGCTATCCTCCCACTTCTGGTTGTTATCACTGTAGGTGACCTGTGACAGTTCCTTTAACCCCTGCGTGTGCTTCTCTATCATCCCTTGAGTAATTTATGGTTTCTATTCTTTTGATACTATACGATTCCATGACTCCCAGCCACGTGGCCATGGAGAGCACTGGGTTAAGTCACTGGACTTCTGTGGTAATGAACAGCTGGGGATCACTTCAAATACTGTGTTTCCACAGACATCATCCAGTCTGGTTTCTTATCCTCCTTTTCAACCCTGGGCCCATTGTATTCTTCATCCTCAGCATTTTTCCCATAGAGATGTCCTTATGGATTCATGAAGCAACTTCCCTGTCCAACTGCCACCATAGTCAGGGTACCATAGGGGGTATTTCATCCACTTTGTTTCTCCAGTGTGAATGGTTAGGTTGATGTGTTGTCATTGCTTCAGTCTTCCACATCCATCTGCAGGGTTTGATGAAATTAGCCTGGAACAATCCTCAAATAGGAACATTTGGAAAATCTTGCCACTTAATAGCCTTTAAACTAATTGGGCAAAGTTCTAACATCAATCAATAAGCATTTATTTAGTGTCTACTATGTGCCAGGCACTGTGCTAAGAACTAGGGATATGAAAAGAGGAAAAAGATAGTCCCTGACCTCAAAGAGCTCAATCTAATGGGGGTGGACAATGTGCAGACAAATAGATACAAAGCAGGCCACATGCAGGATAAATAGGAAATAATTTAAAAAGGAAAGGCAGAGTTGAGGCAGGCTTCCTGAAGAAGGTGAGGTTCTAGTTGGGGCTTCAATGATGCCAGGGAGGTCAGAGTGAAGGGGGGATAACTTTCCAGCCCTGGGGCACAGCCAGGGAAGATGCCCAGAGCTGAAAGATGGAGGCTCTTGTTCTTGGACCAGTCAGGAAGTTGGAGTCACTGGATCAAGCCAGGTTATAAAGGGCCTTGAATGCCAAGCAGAGAATTTTGTATTTGATCCTGGAGGTGATAGGGAGTCACTGGAGTTGATTGAGTAGGGGAGTAGCAAGATTGAACCTGTGTTTTAGGAGAGTCACTTGTGGTGGGTGAATGGAGGATGGACTGGAGTGGGGAGAGATGAGGGACAGGCAGACCCCCTAGCAGCTATGGTGATAGTCCAGGTGTGACTGATGAGAGTTTGTACTGTAAGGCACATCACCATTTTTTATGATGAGAAACCAAAGTGGAGCCATCCTTAACCAGATACATTTGGTAAAAGTCCCAGAGGCTGAGCCCTTTCCTCTTACAGAAGAGGAGACTGAGGGTCAGAGTGGTGCCATGAGCTGTTAGAGCTGAGTTTAGATTCCAGGAACTGGAAAGTCTAGCTCTGGATCAGTCTTCAAGCTCTCCTCCTCCAACTTGCTTGTGATGAGCTCAGGGCCCCAGAACTGGGATTTTGAAATCGGTCCTTGGGCTCCCAGTCCTGCCTTCTCTCCATTCAGGCTGCTTCCCGGGCCTTGGTCCTCTGGCCTGCCACCCCAGGAAGCCTCCAGCCACACCTGCTCCCTTATAGAGGCCACTGGCCGCTGCTGGCAGGTCCTGGAGGCTCCTGGAAACTACCCCGCCCTCTGCTGTCCAGCTCCCATCTTCCAATGGCCCCGGGAGACCCAACAGCTCATGGTCCCGTTGGGGATCAAGTGCAAAGTGCCTGAATCATTCTCAAATGTTCCTATGATGCAAGGCTGAGAGCAGCCCCAGCTTTGCTGGCAGGGAGAGTAGCCACTGACAGCCTCTCCTGAGCTCTCTGCAGGCGCCATGGAGGGGCAGTGGCTAAGGACCTGGGTTCAAATTTTGCTTCTCCTCTTCCTTACCTGTGCACCCTTGAAGAAATCCCTTCATTGCCCTCTGCCTCAGTTTCCCCACCTGTAAAATAGGGGACTCTTGTGAAGGAGGGACTAACCTTGCTTCACTTGGTCCTGTTGGGCAGAACCAGGAGCTGTGGGTCCAATTTGGGCTCAAGGTCAGGAGAACCCAGTGGAGTGGAAGGGTCTCCCTCTTGCTGGGAATGTGGCTGAGGGCACAAGTGCCAGGAGGCCCCTAGAGACTTCCATGATTCTGGGGTCAGCTCAAGCCGGGCATGCTTTGCATTCTGTGACTCTATAGAGGTGGGAGAAAGCTGGTAGAACTCGCCTGTGCCCCCATCCAACACCCATTGAGGAGAATGGCCCAACCAGGCAGCCTCCTGCTTCGTGGAGGCCGGCTCTTGTACCCTCACTGTGTTGGGCCTCGACTTCAAGCATGTCTGCTGCCCGAGAGGCCGGCCAGGAAGGCGACCGTCTGCCTAGGCCTGGCTCTGTCCCCAGCTTGCTCTGTGGTCTTGGGCACATCCCTTCTCCTCCCTGAGCCCCCAGAGGGCTCTGGCTCCTAGATCATAGAAGTTAGAGTCAGAGGGGATAGGGCAGCACCTCATCCAGACCTTTCCCTTTACAGAGAAGGAAACTGAGGCCCCAAACAGGGAAGTGATTCACCTCGGAGATGGGATTTGAAACGGTGTGCCCCAAGGTCAGGGACAGAGGGTCTAGTAGCAGCATCTGTGACTCTCTCCTCCCACACTGAGCACCCCATGATGTAGCTTAAGTGGGGTCTTAGCTGGGTTGGTGGGAGGGAAGAGCTCAGAGGCAAAGCTCCAGGCTCCTGCTGGGGGACTGCCCTCTGTCCCAAGACGCCCACCACAGGTACTGCCCAAGACCAGCCCTCCCCACTCTGCAGGGTAACAAGGCTCTATTCCAAGCAAAGCCTCCCACTGCCGCCATGCAGCTTGGCTTCTGAAGCGTCGTTCATTAGTAAGAGAATGTCCCGCTGGTCTCGTTCCAAGCTCGGAAGGGCCCGCTGAGAGGGGATGGTCAGTTCCCAGCAATGCCCAGCAGGTACAATCTGGGGAAGCATCTCCCGGTCCCCACATTGACTGTCTGGGAAGCTGTGCCAAGAAGAAGGGGAAATAAGGCAGATGGGGCAGGGGGTGGCAGCCCAGGACAGCCAGGGGCAGAGGGAAGAGCACCAGGCTCCAGGACCTGGACTGGCCCGGCTGCCTTGGCACATACCCAAGCAGGACAAAGGTAGGACTGCCTTGGAAAGGGCTCAGGTGCCTGCCCGTGGAGTGGGGAGGGAGAGAGGTCAGATTCAGTTGTCTCTAAGGGCCCTTCCCGTGTTGACCACCTGTACAGGGAACTGTCTGGGACCCTTCTTTTCACATATCCCCCAGGATGTTCTGGAGACTGGAGCCCATGCCCTAGTGATGCCAGCAGAGAAAACCTAGAGAAGAGGCCCCTGAGGGAACTGGAGAGTGTCCTGGGGTATTAGAGGGGAGGCGGGAGGGGGGGGGAGAGATTAGCCTCATTCCTTCAGGCTGAAGAGGGCAGAGCCAGGAGCCATGCAGGGGGGTGGAGGATGGGGTAGGGGGCAGGATTAGAACTTAGGCCCAGAGCTTCCACCCCTTCACTTTACTGAAGGCCAAGTGAAAAGTGTCATTAAAAACCTGACTCTTTGTATGACCCCCAGTTTGGCCTCAGTTTCTTTATTTGTCAAATGGGGCAGTTGAACTAGATATTCACAACTCCCCATCAGCCTCAAGGGTTGCCAGTCTCTCAGTCAGTCAGCAAGAGGACTAGGTTCTGTGCTAAGCCCCAGGGACACAAAAAGAGGCTCGACAGTGCCTGCCCTAAGGGAGCTCCCATTCTGACTAGCAGACAGGCTGGTGACCCCTTAAAAGGGGTTCTGAAAATGCCCCCGGTCCCTGGCTTCTTTCAGTCAAGAAGCCTTAGGGGGGCAGCTAGGTGGCACAGTAGATAGAGCACCGGCCCTGGAGTCAGGAGGACCTGAGTTCAAATCCAGCCTCAGACACTTAACACTTACTAGCTGTGTGACCCTCGGCAAGTCACTTCACCCCAATTGCCTCACTAAAAATAAAAGCCTTTCCCCAGCCCCCGCCCCCAAATTGGTGCTTCCCGTGTGTTCCACCCATTGTGTGTGGGGGGTCCTCTCGGAGCTCCCAGGACTGGCCTCCCGTCTTTGTCTAACCGGGGCTGGGGCCCCGGGGTGGCCGGGAGCTCTGGTGTCTGGTTGGAGCAAGTTTGCCTCAGGACCCGGTCCTGGACTCAGGCCACAAGGGATCCAGAGTGTGACGGGTGCAGCCCAAGGCTCCAGCCCCCAACTCAGCTCTCAGGGACTGCAGCGGGGCATTCCTCGTCCTGACTGTGGAGGACTTGGATCTGACCTTATTCAGACATCCACAGGGGCTCCCTATGGCCCCGATCTGGCCAGGGGCTGGTGTGGACCACCTCCCCCATCCCACACCAGGCTAACAGCACGGGGCTCCTGCCCCTCTGCCTCGCACATCCCCCAGCGTGGGCCTGGCTCCCAAAGAGTCTCACAGGCCTTCCCTGCCCTGTCTCTGCCCCGCTTCCTCCCCATTCAGACTGGTGCTGTCTCCTGCCAAAATGATGTGGTGTAGCTTCAAGTCGTGCCTTCATCACCCAGAAATGTCAGCTCCTTGAGGACAGGGACCTTGCTGAGAACAGCCTAAGGGATAGCAGCCTGCATCAGAGGAGGGACTCCAGCATTGAGGACATCCTCTGTCCTCCAAGGGTCGATGCCCCCATGCCTGGGCTACAAAACTCACCTGCTTCCCCCTCCCCGCAGCCGCTGCAGATGTTCTGATGGAAGACTGCTGCGCAGATGGGCACAGGCTGGCCACCCAGAAACGAGACTGCTCGGTGCCCTACGCCTCGGAATCCAAGGAGTGCAGGTACTCCCCTCCCCCACCCGAGCCCCCTGGGCTGTGACGTCACTATTCCAGGTCACCCGGCCGGTCTAAACTCCCAGAGGGCAGGGAATGGGCCTCTTCTGTCTGCCTCCTCGGTGCCCAGGACAGAGCCTGGGACACGGGCGCTTCATAAAGGCTTCCTGACTGACCAGGGACACAGGGCAACATAGTGAGAGCTGGACTCCATGATTATCTGATCTCACGACAGATTTATGGAAAACAGACTTAGGAAAGAGGGGGGTTCCTCGGCTCGCCTTCTTTCCCTCCTTCTGGCCAGCTCCGGCAAAGGAGGTGTGAGCACCCCGTTCCCTGGGGCTCCAGGAGGTGCCTGGGATGGAGAGTCCTGGATCGGGCCCCTTGGCCGCCATTGTAGAGGTGCTGAGGACGGTCTTCCAGCCTCTGCCCTGACTGAGGAGCTGGAATCCGAATTTAGCGGATTCTTGAGAAGTCAGAGGACGGGCAGGCCAAACAAAGGCAAGAAAAACAGGAAACGTGGATCCGTGGGATGTTGGAGGACCATCAGATAAGGAGCTGGGATTGTGGACTGAAGGGCAGCCTGCCTTGTCGGAGGGGCCCCAGCTATCCCGGGGTCTGGTTAAACCTAATTTTCAGTAGAGTGTGTGTGTGTGTGTGTGTGTGTGTGTGTGTGTGTGCGCGCGCGCACGTGTGAAGGGGAGTGCACATGGGCGGATGTGTGAGTGTGCACGGGTGTTTACTCTTTAACAGGTAAGAGGGCAAACAAACTGTTAAGGGAATGAGGACCATTTCTAGGCCCTTAGCTCCATTTACTGACCCCGGGCTCTTCCTGGTTCCTGGCACACAGTAGGTCCTGAAGGAGCACTTGTTGATTAAGGATAGATTGCAGAAGTGAGAACACCAGGCCCCAGTCAGGGCCATACCTGGAAGAGCTCCCAGGTGGCTAATGGACGGACTGAGACTCAGACCTCAGTGGTGCCATCCTGTTGGCCCTGATGTTTTCCTAAGTTATGGACCAACAGAATGTTCAGATGGGAAGAGACATTACATGTATCCTCCTCCTGGTATCTCCTATCAAAGGACATCATATTGGTAAAGCACTCAGCACTGTGCCTGCTACACAGTAGGTGCCTAATAAATGCCTGTGCCCTCCCTCCTGGGCAGAATGGTGCAGGAGCAGTGTTGCCAGAACCAGCTGGAGGAGCTCCACTGTGCCACGGGCATCAATGTGGCCCACGAGGGGGATGGCTGCGACGCCCACCATGACAATTCCAGTTTTGAAGCCAAGTTCATCAAGGTGAGCCAGCCCTTCCTCCACCCCACCCCCCACCTCCCACCTCCCTCCCTCTCTTTCCCCCTCTCTGCCTGCTCTGCCCCCAGTGCCTGAACTGGCCAAGGGCAGGAGGCCGAGCTGCATTCCTGGGAGGAAGAACTGGTTCAGACCCGCGCTCCTCCCCAGACCTGTGGGGAGGACGGCTGAGGTCACATCACCGTGCCCCCTCATCTCTTGTCACTTCCTGTCCCGTTCCCTGTCAGACACATGCAGGGTCAGGAGAGGGAGGGGACGCTCACCAGCTGCGTCTGTGGCTGTGAGGGTCAGGAGCTGGTCGAGGGGAGGGACTCTCGGGTCGGAAGAACTGGGTTTGAATTCACCTCTGCTGTATGACCCTTGTGTGACTTCAGCCTTCTCCTCCTGGGTCCTGGGTCTCCTCATTTGGAAGATGAGAGGGTAGAATAACACGACTGTAGGGATGCTGCCCGTCTAGGGTCCTGGGATCCCATTTCTTGTTTCTTCCAAGCTGGAGCAGAATGTAGCGGGTCTCCCGTCTGAGCTCCGCTGGTGGAGAGGAGATGCAGGGCATTTGTTTCATGACGCACAAGAGCTTCCTGAGCACTCGCTCCGCCCCTGCCCACAGGGCATCAGCGGTCATGGGGCTCTGCTTCCAAGGGCCACTCAGAGAGAGGCTGGTTGACCATGAGTGGGGTTCTTGGCAAGGGACACTCGGCAGGGCCCAGGCAGGACGCCCTGGCCTCAAACCTCCTTTCTAGCCCTAGGATTCCGGGTTCTCTTGTGTCCCTAGCTCTTGGGTGGGCTGAGGGTATACCTCACGCATGGGTCAATGCCCCCACACCCATCGAGCTCAGGGGCTGTCTTTCCCTTTGAGTTTGTGCCAGTAGACTAGACTAGATTCTGCTGAGGACATTGTGAGGGGCTGGACCTTCAGAAAAGGTCTGTGAGAAAGTATGGAGAGAGAAACATGCTGCTCTGAGGAGTAATGATCAAATGCAGAGGTGGTGATTCTGTATTATAGAATGTGAGAGCTGAGATGGACCTTACCCCAGGGGATGGCAGGGCTGGGAGGGGCCTGAGGACAGGGGATGGCAGAGCTGGGAGGGGCCTCAGAACAGGGGATGGCAGAGCTGGGAGGGACCTCCCAGATTGTCTGCTCCTTCCCCTCATTTTACAGATGACCCAGAGAGGAAAGGGATTTGCTTTGTGGGTAGTGAGGGGCCCAGTAACCTGGAACAACAGTGGGAATTAGACATGTTGCTCGTCTATCTCTGTCCCACCCCCTTCTCCAAATTCTGGGGCTCCCCCTTTGTGTCTGTCATTCCAACAAATTCTACTGAATTTGTTTGGAAAGTTCCTTGCTGGCTGTCTCCGATGCCCATTCCCTGGGAGGTGGGACTTGATGCTGTCCCTGCCAGAGGTAACAAGCTCACTTCCAACCCAGGACGGAGAATTCTTAGGGTCACTGAGGCAGAAGTCAGGCCCGAGGTCAAGGTCACTTTAAACCTGTTGCCTCTGAAGGACCGGCTCAGCTCAGCCATGGCTGCTCTGATTGAAGCCAGCTGCCCCCTTTCCAGTTTGCTATTTATATGCCTTTCGAGGTAGTGAGTCATAGAGGTAACAAAGGCAAGGCCGGATGGCCATCTGTGCAGGGGTCTGTAAAAGACCCCCTTGGGGGATGGGAGGTTATATGAGACACCCCCTCAGAGCCTGTGCTTGTAGGTCTCAGGGAGGTCAGTTCAGGTGCCTCTTGGGAGCCGCGTCCTCAGCCACGGGGCCTGCCCTCGCCCCTGTTTTTGAGAACCAACATCTGAGCATTTCCAGCTACTCCTTACCTCCCACTGTGGATCAAGATGAATTGGGACTAAAAGGAAATAAGTTTTGGAAAATTACATCGAGTCCAGTTGGCTGAGTCCCGGGAATGTTGGATGGGGAAATCCATTGCTCCTGAAGTCAGTTTTCCCATCTGAAGTGATGATGGTTTGAGCACATGCTTTTGACCAAGCAAACATCTCAGCGGTGAGGCCAGATTCCAGGGGCGGAGGCTTTGGGTCGATTCCACAGCTCCTTTCTGGCCACGGTGGCCCTCAAGGGCCAAAGGGGTCGGAGCTGGGATGATGGGAAGTGCAAAGATCCGTCTGGACTTAAATGAGCAGGAATTGTTCTTTGTGATTACGAAACATCAGTCTCTATGCTTCCCTTGATGCAGGGCCCACCCACTGTCTGCCCCCAGCTTTTTCCCCCCAACCCCCTTATCTCCTCTAGTCAACACTCATCTTATCTGGAGAGAGAGTTCTTGGGTCCTAGGGTTAGAAGTGGAAGGGCTGGTCATAGGCTTCTAGTCCAGTGGGCTTGTTTTGCAGAGAAGCAAACTGAGGGCCAACAGGAGGAGTGACATGCCCAAAGCAGCAGACCCATAAACGGAAGGGCCGAGATCACAGCCCAGCCCGTCCCGGCAGGTCCTGCTACGACCTCTGAGGCAGCCGAGGCTAGTGGACAGAGCCCCAGACTCAGACTCGAGTCCTAGGTCTGGGCCAGGACTCTTCAGAAAAGGCCGGGAGCCTCCCCACTGCTGGGAGCCTGCTACACTGTCTTCTGGAAGCTGCAGCTGACTCTCTCTCTCTTGTTTTCGGCAGAAATGCTGTCACTGCTGCCTGCTGGGGAAGGCCGCCCAGGCCCAAGGCCAGAGCTGCGAGTATAGCCTCATGATCGGCTACCAGTGTGGCCTGGTGTACCGGGCCTGCTGCGTCAAGGGCCAGGAGACCTCGGAGCTCGCACCTGGGGACGTTGCGCTGTCCTCGGACACCAGTAATGCTCCCTACTCACCTCCGGCACCTCTGGCCATCACCTGTCCTGGGCTCTGGGGGGGTGGTCATTCAGCCCCTTAGGCTCACTGCATAGCACACCTCGCCTCTCTGCATGATGCCTAATGAAGCCGTGGTTGTTCGTCAATCTGTCTGTCTGTCTGTCTGTCTATGTCTATCTATCCATCTGTCTATTTATCTATGTCTGAGTGTCTTTTTTTTCCATATGTCTATTTGTCTGTCTACTTCTTCATCTATCAGTCTATTTATCTGTCTTTTTATGTCTGTCTGTCTATGTCTGTCTATTTCTCCATCTATCTATCAGTTTATCTATCTGTCCTTTATTCATTAATTCACTCATTCATTTACTTAATTATTTTGGAGGATGGGTAGAGGCGGCACACTTGTCCCTGTGAGTCCATTGGCTTGGAGGGCCCTGGTGTCTGGACTGAAGACCATTCCTTACCTTAGTATCTTAGAGAGTGGCCTGGGGGCACTGAGTTCAGTGACTTGCCCAGGGTCACTGTGGCTGGACTGTGGCTTCCTGACCCTCCATGCCACACTCCATCCCCATGACCAGTGGCAGGTGCCATGCACAAGACAGGGCTGAAATGACATTTTCCTAATGATCTGGGGTCATCAAGACTCTTAAGAATGACTTTCGGGGCAGCTAGGTGGTGCAGTGGATAGAGCACCGGCCCTGGAGTCAGGAGGACCTGAGTTCAAATCCGACCTCAGACACTTAACACTTACTAGCTGTGTGACCCTGGGCAAGTCACTTAACCCCAATTACCTCACTTAAAAAAAAAAAAAAGAATGACTTTCAATGTTTGCTCCTCATAAATGTCCTTTAAGGGGAGGGCTAGTGACCTTTGCATCCAGATTGGGAGGTCCTGTACCTCCCCTTTGGGGCTAGAAGAGAGGAGCTCAGGGAAGATTTCCTGGAGATGGCACCAAAAGAAGAGCTTGAAGTGGTGGGAGTGAATGCGGGGAGGGGAAACAGTCTATTATTGGCAAGAAATCCTAATGTTTGAAAATGATCCCATTAGCGATCCCTTCCCCACACCATTAAGGAGAAGCCCCTTCTCAGTGCTGTGGGGGAAGCCTATTCTGAGTCAGAGGCCCCGGGTTCCAATGCTGGTGACCTGGACGCGTCACTGAAGTGCCACTCTTCCTCAGCTTCCTGGCACATAGTAGATGCTTCATATAAGTTTATTGACTTGAATGGAATAAAAATGATGGGATTGGATCAGGGAAGATCACGTCCCATGATCTTTAAAATCCCATTTTTAGGAAGTGGAGGTCCTTGGGCTCTCAGAAGGTGTGGGCCCAGTGGGTGAGGGCTGCCTTTAACGTCTCATGTTCTTCTTCCTTTTCTCCCTCTACAGCTAAAATTCCTGAGGCGGACATCGTGGACCAAGAAGACCCCTATCTGCATGACCGATGCCGAGGTAAGAGAAGACGGCAGATTCCCGCTAGCCCTTCCTTCCTTCAGTGAACGCTTATTTGGTGGCTATTGTGTACATGGATGAAGGGCTGGTTCTCTGATGGATTCCAGGGTGGGGGCGGGGAGACAGAGGCAACTTCCATAAACTCTCACTGGTTCCTCATTGCTAGTCAGGAGAAATCCAAACTCTCAGCCCAGGAATGGTATAGAGCAGGAGCTTAATGAATGCCTGTGGTTGACTGGCTCTCGGCACAGTCCAGTACCCTTCCTTGCCCCCCTACCTAAACCCTGCCCTCGCTGCCCAGAGTCCCAGCTGTGATACCAGCTCAGGTCCTCTTCCTCCAGGCAGCCTTCCCTCACCCCCTCTCTCCTTTTAGCCATTGGGGCTGTCCTTTGAAGTCCAGGGAGGGCAGAGACCCTGTCTTAGGCCTCTTCCAGATATTTCCAGTACTAGGCACATGTCTATTGAACAGGGGGTCATCCACTCACTCATTTACTCATTTATTCAACTGCAGTTATATTCCATGTTCTTTGCGTATGTGGAACTCTGTGCTAGAGAGTAGGAGAGACAGACAAAGATGTCCCCTTCCCCAGGGAGCTTCCCACGGGGGAAGGTGGCAGTGGGGATGTGACCTAGACAGAATTAAGTGTCTGTAAAATAAGAACTAGAAGCCCTGACCCAAAGGAATTGGGCTCAGCATCCTTCCCAGAGGCAGCTGGTCCCACCTTTCCATCTTACCCATCAGCCCCAAGAGAGGAGGTTGCCAGTTAGTCCTTTGGTCCTCCAGCCATCACTCACCTTTTCCAGGGGCTTTTTCTAGGAGTCTGGAAAGGGCCTTGTGGGGAACATAGTGATTTCTTAATATTATATGTGTGTGTATACATATATTTTATGTGTGTGTGTGTAGATGATTCCACAGAAATAGCAGAGGGCGTTGATAAGAGTAGTGGTTCTCCAGTAAAAAGACCCAAATCTGAGCCTGAGGACCAACATGCATGAGCTATGTGATTGTGGGAAAATCACTCAGCCTCTTTCCACCTCAGTTTCCTCACCTGTAAATCAAGGATCATACTATTTGACCTCACAAGGCTGTTGGGTCATCATGGTTGTTATGAATAAAGAAAATCAAGATGGCGGCAGATGTGATCTGGGAAATGGGTTTGTGTGCCAACTGCCTCTGTTTGGGTTTTAGGAGGGGGTCCCTGTACTCAGCAGTGCCGAGACACGGGAAGCGAGGTCGTCTGCTCCTGCTTTGTGGGCTATCAGCTCTTGCCTGACGGGGTCTCCTGTGAAGGTAATCCATCCTAGGGCTGAGGTTCCCCGGGATTTCACATTGTTGCTGTCACAGTCCTATATCTCCACCTTCTTGAGTTGATCTAATAAAACCAAAGAAATCCATGGTCTGGTGACCAATGCCATCATGGCCCATCATGGCCACTGTGATACTGTGAAACCTCATCATAGCTTGTCCTCGGCCTCTCCTCCTGTGGTCCCAGGTTCACATCCATGGTGCAGAGACCCATTAGGAAGACTTTCATGGAAGTCACCTGATCAGCAATAGCAAGTTGAAATCTAAGAGAAAAAATATAGAATTTTGTGGCCATAATGTGGCTCATCCTGACTGCTCCATTTGAGGGCACCAGGAACAGGTCCACTCTGACCTCCTGCCCTTCTTCCTTGTATCTCCCAGAGTTCCATCGATTTTTGTCAGTTATCCCTATATGTTCTTTTTAATTTTAATTTTATTTTTTAATATTTTATTTAATTTTAATTTTTTATGGGGCAATGAGGGTTAAGTGACTTGCCCAGGGTCACACAGCTAGTAAGTGTCAAGTGTCTGAGGCCAGATCTGAACTCAGGTCCTCCTGAATCCAGGGCCAGTGCTTTATCCACTGTGCCACCTAGCTGCCCCATTCTTATATGTTTTTGTCACCTGTACCTCAATTTCCTTGGTCCTTCCCAGATACCAACGAGTGCATCACTGGAACGCACAATTGCCGAATTGGGGAGATATGCATCAATACAGTGGGAGCTTTTCGTTGTCAAAGAGAGAGCAGCTGTGGGACAGGCTATGAGCTCATGGAAGATAACACTTGCAAAGGTGTGCTCTGTCCCTGGGGTGCCTTTGGTAGGGGGGAGTCAACACTGGATGGGGGGTGGGAGAGGACCTGAGCACTCCCCCAGTGAAGCCACTCCCACACTGTGTGGGCCAGCGCCTGGCCCAGGGTCACCTGAGAGATGAAGCAGTGGAGAAATCAGGGGGTGACAGGTGGGGAGTGCTCAGCTAATGAATCCATTTGCCTCTTACGATTGCGGAACCCTTTTAGAAGTGCCAAGCAGACTCTGCCTGTGCAATACCAGGCTTTACCCTCCTCCTCCTCATGCCACTGACCACATTCTCTGAGAAAGGCAGTCAGCTCCATTTGCATTTCTGGGTCTGTTGAGAAGGTTGCCATCCCCGAGACCCAGTCTCAGCATGTCAGAGTCCCCTTGGGATGAGCCCCCGCACCTCTGGTTCTTGTTGCCAAGTCCCACTGAGTCCCCTTGGCCCCCACACTGCCACTCCAGGCCCTCGTCTCCCACTTGGAGCCTGCATGCCTTCTCCAGCCCCTTTGCCTGTGTTCTCATGCCTGGAGTGCACCCCCCTCCCAGCACCTCCTCCTTTTGGGAGTCTCTCCCACCCTTATTCTTTCCTCCTTTGTCTTTGTGGTCTCAGAGCTACCTGACCCACCACCAGGCACCTACAGTGGGAGGCACATAATTAAGATTGTTTGGGGTCTGTTCAAGTAGAAGCTTTCCTGAGGCAGCCCAAAAGCTCAACCCTACTCCTTAGCAGTCTCTCCTAGCCCTCAGGGTGTCTTGTGACTCATCAGAGTGGAAGGTGGAGCATCCCAGGGGTTTGGGGTCCTAGCTTAGTTCCCCCTCCCCACCATGCACACCCTAGACAATACAGGTCTGAAGTTCTCCCTGACATGTCCTCTTAGGACCAAGCACAACACTTGATGCCCATAGCTAGGGCACAGATGATGCTCCCACCATGCTGCTTATCTCCAATGGTCCAGGATAGATTTTAGGCACTAATGGTGCCAACAACTACAACAAAAGTACAGTTTGAGTGTAATTCCTTCGTGGGGGGTTCCAGACAGGACAAAAGTGGGCTTTGTGGGACAAGATGCTTAGCTAGAGCTGGAGGGGAGCTAGAAGCCCTTGAGATGGAGAGGCTGGTCCGTGGTCAATGAGATCAAGGGCTTGAAGCAGGATTTGAACTCAGATCTTCCTGCTTCCTCGAAGCAGCTGTATGAAAATCTAGCCCCTCTAGGCTAGGGAGCCTTTTCCTGTCCAGATGGTAGGATTCTGACAAGGGTTTTCTCTTCTTTTTCTCAGTATAGTCTTCCACAAACACTTTCCAAAGAGGTTTTCTTCTTGGCAAAAACATTGGCTGAATTATGTGGGAGGTGGAAACAAAAAAAGAAAGAAAATCCATGGTCCTTTCAAACTGGGTGAACGAGCAGGGCAGCCTCCGCTGCTGCCCCCGCCCCCCATCCTTTGCTCCCAGCCCAAACGCTTCTGGTCTAGTTTAGCGGCATCTGGGACAAGAGGGGGAGACTCGGTTTGTACCGAGGCTCTAAATGAGGCTCAGGAGACAGGAGTTCCCAGCCAACTCTGTGACTGTGAGTGAGTAAGTACGGCCACCTCTCTGGGGCTCAGTTTCCTCCTTAGTCGGCTGACATCTAGGATCCCTTTGAGAAGGATGCTGTGATTCTGTCCACGACGGGCTTGGTCTTCGCGTCTTCCTAAACAGACGCCCCGCGCACTTGCTGCCTGTTAAATGAATAAGCAGAGATGGCAAGTTTGAGGTGTCTTAAGGAGGGTTAAGAGGAGGCTGCAGCTTCTGGCTGACTCTTGATTTGTTATTTTCTGCGTCCCAGACATCGATGAGTGTGAGAGTGGGATTCACAACTGCCTCCCTAGCTTCATCTGTCAGAACACGCCGGGATCGTTCCGCTGCAGACCCAAGCTCCAGTGTAGGAGTGGATTCATCCAGGATGCGCTGGGCAACTGTATCGGTAAGATACGCCCCGCCCGCCCCGCCCCGCCCTTGCTCCAGCCCAGCAGGAGCTCCGGCGGGCCCTAGCAGGACAGGTATTGCCTCCCTGTCTCATGGCCGGGCTGATGAGTAATGATGACGATGAGAGCTGACGGGGGCGACCATGGAGGCTCTAAAGAAGGGCCCTAAGGGGTTTTCAGGGGTAGATCAAAGAAGACCAAAGACACTGCATGTTCTGAGTCAGAGCCCTGAGCCCTTACCCTGACATTCCCTGTTCTGAGGCCCCTCCCAGTTCTGCCATCCTCTGTTCTAAGTCCCCTCCCAGCTCTGACATCCCATGTTCTAAGGTCCCTCCTGGCTGGTGGAGACTTTTTAATTCAAGTCCTACATTGGAAATGTCTGTTATCAAACCCCTCCCTCACCCAGAGCACCTCCCTCTTGGGTCATTGAAGGTGATCACTTGAACAGACTTGGGGTTGGCTTTTGCTGCCACCTCCTAGTTATTCAGGTCTCTCTGTTCAATTCAGACTCCAGTCTTTCTAGTTCCTGTTTTGAGAGTCTTTGATATCTTGGAGTCAGAGGACCTGGGTTCAAATCCTGGGTCTGTCATTGACTACACATGTGCTTTTCGGTGTTCTTCACCCACTTGGCTATCCTATGGGACAGCCTGAACTTTCTGAGGGATTTGGGGTCTCTTATGTGGCAGATTGTGGCATCTAGAGCCAGAAGAGATTTTAGAGACCATCCATCCCAGCCCTCTCATTTTATAGAGGGGGAAACTGAGGCCCAGGAAGGGGAAGTGATTTCTCTGTAGTCACAGAGTAGTAATTAGCACGGGTGGTATTCAAACCCTGGGCGTTCTGACCAGTGCTCTTCCCCTGCTTTGCCTGAGGCTGGGAAAGAAGGGCAGAGTGGGCACTTCCCTGACCTCAGGCTGGCTTTCCTCTTCCCCACCCTAGATATCAATGAATGCTTAAGCATCAGTGCTCCGTGTCCTATTGGGCAGACGTGCATCAACACTGAGGGTTCCTACACCTGCCAGAAGAACGTTCCCAACTGTGGCCGAGGCTACCATCTCAACGAGGAAGGGATCAGATGTGTAGGTGGGTATGAGGAGGGGCGGGGCCTTTTGTGCTCTGTGGCCTGGTCTCCCAGGCTCCAGCCATCTCTGGGGAGGGGAGAAGTTTCCTCCAGGAGTACCAGGTTCAAGGAGGAAGTAAAGTCATGTCCTGCTGGAAAGAGGCCTTTCTGCTATCCCTTCCCCCTCCCTTTGCCCTTCCATCCCTCTTCCCTTTCCCCTTCCCCTTTCCCTCTCCCTTCTCTTCCCCCTTCTTTCCCCCTTCCCTTCCCCCTTTCCTTACTCCTTCCCCCTTCCCCTTTCCCTTCCCCCTCCCTTCCCCTTTCCCTCCCCCTTCTCTTCCCCCTTCTTTCCCCCTTCCCTTCCCCCTTCCTTTACTCCTTCCCCCTTCCTCCTCCCTTTCCCCCTCCCTTTGCCCTTCCATCCCTCTTCCCTTTCCCCTTCCCCTTTCCCTTCCCCCTTACTTTACTCCTTCCCCCTTCCCCTTTCCCTTCCCTCTCCCTTCCCCCTTCCTCCTCCCTTTCCCCCTCCCTTCCCCCTTCCCTTCCTCTTCTAAAGAGCTGCACAACAGCACAGTCAAACTTACCACTCACCTCCCTGTCTTGCCAGATGTGGACGAGTGTTCCCCACCCGCGGAGCCCTGTGGAGCTGGACATCTCTGCATAAACACTCCAGGCAGTTTCCGCTGTGACTGCAAGGCGGGTTACTATTTTGATGGAATCAGCAGGACATGTGCAGGTATGTACTTAACTGGCCTCCAGCTGGTCTTGGCCATGTCCACACTGCCTTGGGCCTGACAGTAAAGGACTTTGTGTTTGTGACTGGTGTGGGGAAAGGCTGAAGGCAGAGGAACCCAGTAACCTTGGGCAAGTCACTTTGAAAGGCCGTCGGGAAGACAACCGAGCCTTGAAAGGGGAAGATCTTTGTCCACATTTTGGCCTGAGCATGACCTCATACAAGCCCCTTGATTTCTCTGAGCCTCGGTTTATCATCCAAGCAGTGGGGATGACAAACATCACCCCACAGCTGCTCTTCCAGAGTTGTGAAGGAGTCAGTGAAGGGATGGATGTCAGGCACTTAGGGACCAGAAGATGCTGAAGAAATGATGTGTTGATTTCAGATGTCATACTGGCCTTTCCCTCCTTCCCAAGCCCCACCCCTGTATTCATTCTGGATACATTCTGTATTGACTTATCACCAACCCTACACTTTGTCTCCCGTGATAGAACAGAAGCTCCCTGAGGGCAAGGGCTGTTTTTGTATATTTGTATACACTTAGCACCAGACCAGGCACACATCAGCTGATCCATTAATAAGAATCTGTGAGGCATCTACTATGTGCCAGGTGCATTCTTTGCTCCAAGGGCCCTCCCAGCTCTGACATTCTCTGGGGGAGAATTTCCACTGCATCACTCATTTGGGTCTCGGTTTCCTCATGTGTAAAATGGGAAAAAGAGTATGACTCAGATATATGGACACAATCATGGGAAAAATGTGAATTGCTCATGGGTAGGCTGAGCCAATATAAGGACAATTCTACCTAGATTAATATACTTATTCAGTGCCATAGCAATTAAACTACTAAATTATCACTTTTTATAGAACTAGAAAAAGATAATAAATAACATTCTCCTGGAGAAACAGGAGGTCAAGAATATCAAGGGAATTAAAATTTAAAAGTATGTAGGAAGGGGACCTGGAGGTACCAGATCTCAGACTCTAAGACAAAGTCATCATCATCAGAACAACTTGGGAAGTGCTAGGGAAGAATTAGGTTGATCAGTAGAACAATATATAAAAGCAAATGAACACAGTAACCTAATGCTCTATGGGCAATGAGGGTTAAGTGACTTGCCCAGGGTCACACAGCTAGTAAGGGTCAAGTGTCTGAGGCTAGATTTGAACTCAGGTCTTCCTGAATCCAAGGGCTAGTGCTTTATCCACTGCACCACCTAGCTGCCCCTAAGAACTCATTTGAGAAAAACTGTTGTGAAAACTGGAAAGTAATTTGGCTGAAACTAGGTCTAGAGCAACATGTCACACCACATATCAAGACAAGCTCCAAATGGGTACATGACTTAAACGTAAAGAGGAAGAAATTACCTGTCAGGTCTCTGGATCACAGAAGGTAAAATAGACAATTATAATTTTATAACATTGAAAAGTTTTTATACAAATAAAACCAATGCAGCTAAAATGAGAAGAAAAGCAGGTAAAAGGGGGGAAATCTGTGCAGAAAGTTTCTCTGAAAAAGGTCTAATTTCTAAGATATACAGGAAATTGATTCAGCTTTTTTTCATGAGGCAATTGGGGTTAAGTGACTTGCCTAGGGTTACACAGCTAGTAAGTGTTAAGTGTCTGAGGTTGGATTTGAACTCAGGTCCTCCTGATTCCAGGGTCAGTGCTCTATCCACTGTGTCACCTAGCTGCCCCCAATTCAAATTTTTTTTGCCAAAATATCAATTTATTAAAAATTGCACCTTTTTTCTGTCCCCAATAATACAGATGATGAAAAATCAATTACATTTATTATCATACATCTGTCTATGGTCTTTATACTGACATCTATATATTCCTAATTTTCTGAGTCTGTAAATATTGAAAAATTATTAAATAAATAATACAAATGTGAAATGTGTTTAGAACAATAGGATTATGTAATACAGAGGAAAGGGCACTGGTTTAGGAGTTAAAGGACTTGGAGGCAAATCCCAGAATTGATTCGAATTTAAAATAAGAATCATCTCCCCATTAATAAATGGCCAAAGGATATGAATAGGCAGTTTTCAGCAGATTAAATCAAAGTTATCAACACCCATATTTTTTAAAGCTCTAAATCAGTAGTAATTAGAAAAATGCAAATTAAAACAACTGTGAGGTACCACCTGAGTTAACAAAACAGAAAATGACAAATGTTGGAGAGGTTGTGGGAAAACTGAAGTATTAAAGCACTATTGGTGAAGTTGGGAAATAGTCTAATCCCTCTGGAGAACAATTTGGAGTTATGCCTGAAGGGCTATAAAAGTGAATACCCCTGACCCAGCAATACCACTACTAGGTCTGTATCCCAAAGAGATAAGAAGGAAAAAGGAAAAGAAAAGGGCTCACATGTACAAAAATATTTATAGCAGCTCTTTTTGTGGTGGCAAAGAACTGGAAATTGAGGGGATGCCCGTCAATTGGAGAATGACTGAACAAGTTGTGGTTTATGATTGTGATGGAATACTGTTGTGCTATGAGAAATGCCGAGCAAACAAATTTCAGAAAAACTTGGGAAGACTCATATGAACTGATGCAGAGGGAAGTGAGCAGGACCACAACACTGTAAAGACAAGCAGCTTTGGAAGACTTAGTGCCTGATCAACTTCCAGAGGACCCATGATGAAACATAACGCTCACCTCCAGATGAAAAGCTGATAGACTCAAATTGCAGATCAAAGCAGATTCCTTTTTAGATGGGGCCAATGTGGGAATTTTTTTGCTTGATGCAACTGTGTTCATAAAAGCTGTTTCATTTTTCTTGCTTTCTCAGTGTTGGGGAAGGGAAAGAGGAGGAGGAGAAAGAAGGCAGAGCCTCATTTGAAAATTTCATTTTGTTTAATTTCTTTTCTTTTTTTTTCATCTCATTTAATTTTTAAAAGAGAGATCACTGACACCCAAAACACATGGGTTCAAATTGCGGTTCAGAGTTCGAGCACTTTGACTCAGATCTGGTTCTTTCACTTTTGTGACTTGGGTGGGTCTGTGGGCCTAGCTTTCCTCATGGGTAAAATGGCATGAGAGCATAAGACAATGTATCTAGACCTGTGAGGGACTCTGGAGGCTCTCAGATGTCCACTTACCTTATACAAATAAGGAAATGAAGCCCAAGGAGGCCAAGTGATTTGCCTAAGGACAGAGAGGGACTAAAATGGCCTCTAAGGTGCCTTCTGGGGGCTCAGACATCTAGGACCTCGGACCTTGACCAAGGAGGCAGGGCTAGTTAGGATGTAGCGATCCATGTAGCTAGCAGAAGGCAAGCACATGCCTCTGTCTCTTTCCACGGTGGGCGTGGGCTGCCTCCGAATTTAATCCCAACTTCATGTTTCTTACCCAAAACATTTTCCTCCCAAAGTCCTTGCTAGGCTGGTAAAGCCAGGCTGCACTTGCCAGATGAGGCACCTGAGGTCCAGAGCTCTGGCGCCGCCAGCACTGGAAGCCTCAAGTGGGCACTGGATGTCCCCTTCCTTGTTGGGGAATGAACTGCTGTTCAGGTTGGGGTGGACTAGATGGCTGCTGAGTTGCTTGTGGTGCTGAGTGAGACCCTGGGAATCACTGACTCCAGGTTGGTGAGAACAGGATGGAACTGGAGTCCCCTGATTCCTAACCCAGTGCTCCTCCTCTGGCCAAAGTGCCAGGCAAGTTAGTAAGGGTAGGGGGTCATCCCACAGTGCCCAGATGGTGTCTGGGAGCCGACAGCCCCACTTACTGTCCCTCCTTTCAGATATCAACGAATGCAGACGCTATCCCGGGCGTCTCTGTGGCCACAAGTGTGAAAACACCCCCGGCTCCTATCACTGCAGCTGCACAGTGGGCTTCAAGCTTTCTTCTGACGGGAGGTCATGCGAAGGTGAGGGGGAACTGCCCCACTGTGCTGTGTTACCGAGCCCACCTATCAAGGACAGCGTTGGGAGGCTTCGGAGAAAAGCCATGTCGGGGATCTTGGCAAGACAATTAGCTTCCCTGACTTGGGGCGGGGGGGGGGGGCTTCCATTGTCCAGGACTCAGTTTCCTCCTCTGAAAATCAACAGGGTTGGGCCATATAATCTCTGAGGTCCCTTCCAGCTCTGCATCCCTTGTTCTAAGTTCCCCCTAACTCTTGATATTCCATGTGCTAAGCTCCCTCCCAGTTCTTGATATCTTGTATTCTAAGCTCTTGGCATTCCTTGTTCTAGGATTCTTCTCAGCTCTGACCTCCCACATTCTAAGCTTCTTTCCATCCTTTGGCATTCTTTTTCTGAGCTCCTCCTAGCTCTGACACTCCATGTTCTAAGCTCTGTCCCAGGTCTCATTTTCTAGGATTCGGATGCTGGCATTAGTTCATGTTTGCCTATTTAAGGGAAGAAAACAAAGGGCATCTAAGAGCTCAAGCTTCCCCCTTGTTCCCTGAATCCTTTGCTTCCTCATTCCGGGTGTCCTGGACTGTCCTGTGGTTTCTCTTTCAGACTTGAACGAATGTAGCAGCAACCCCTGTAGCCAAGAGTGCGCCAACGTATATGGCTCATACCAATGTTACTGTCGCCGAGGTTACCAGCTCAGTGATGTGGATGGCATCACGTGTGAAGGTAGGAAGCTGCCCGGGCAAAGGGCAATGGGAAGGGCCTGCTGGCCTCCATAAAATGGGAATGATAACCCTGGGCTTCTCCTCGGCAGACATCGATGAGTGCGCTCTGCCCACGGGAGGACACATATGCTCCTACAGGTGCATCAACATGCCTGGGAGTTTCCAGTGCCACTGCCCATCGACAGGCTACAGGCTGGCAGCCAATGGACGGAGCTGTCAGGGTATGTTAGGGAGGCTCTCGCTCTCCCTCCTCCCTCCCTCCTCCCCCTTTCCATTGAAATCTACTTAACTAAGGGTATAGAGGCTGGCACTCAGTCTTGGCACTGTCACTCACTACCTTGTGAACTTGGACAGGGCACTATATCTCTGGGCCTAGTTTTCCTCCTTGACAAAAACATATACCTTGGGGAGGGTAGTGGGACTCCGTGATCTCCAGGAACCATCTCTGTTCAAATGTCCCATGGCTCGAATATAATCCCTGTGCCTCTAGGGTGAGATGCAGAGTGAGGGGATATGGGTTCAAATCCTTAGTCTGTGATGTTAGGTACAGAGCTTCCCTCTGGAACTCGGGCCCCTTGTCTTTAAAATAAGGGCATTGGACCAGAGGGTTTCTTAGACCCTCCCCCCATTCCAAGGCCTGTGATGGCGGAAAGACAGATAGGAAGTGTCACGGGGAAGGGGCAGGAAGGACAGACATTCCCTGAGAGCTTCAAGACTGAGTGGAGGCTCTTCCTAAGGGGAGGAGATGGATCCTCTGAGGAAGAAGCAGCTGTGGTCACCAAAGAGGTCAGTGACTCAATCAGGCCTCAGACTCAGGCCATCCAACCCTCATCTTACAGATGGGGAAACTGAGGCAGGTCAAGGTCGGAGCCAAGAAGGGGCTCGTGTTTCTATTTCTTTCTCAGTTTGACATAGTGTCCCAAATGGATACATGACCCATTCAATGGCAGTGACAGTTGGGTAGAGACATTCCTAGCCCTGCAGCTGCTCCAGGGGTGACTCAGACCTTTTTTCCAGGCTCTGCGTCCTCCTTTCTTCATTCATTATCTCAAACAGAACCAGAAGCAGGCAGGTCCCATTAAAGTCAAGAAAATAATCCTCAGAAGGAGTTCTGTTTCTTAAGCATCCACTGTGTGCCCTTGCTTGCTAGCCAGTGTCCTTGAAAAGTAGGCACCAAACGGGCATTTTATTAACCAACATTATTCTAAGTATGTTTCTGCTTAGACGGAACCAAACAGAGAGTCCACTTATACGCTTGGACATGGTTCTTGGACATGGCTCTTGCACAGCGGGTCCCATTGAGTGACTTGTGAACCCCTTGGGGGATTCTTGACAAAGCTCTGAAAGGTTTGAACCAAAAATTCTTTAATGGTGTCTTAAGCAGCAAATAATTGCAAAACATTATGAGTCATGTAGCAAATTCTCCCAGGGGTTCCCGAGGCATTTGTTTTTGTTGACAGAGGTCCAAGGAACCAAAACCATTGGGAGGCACTGCCCTAGGCCAGCTTCTTTGAAGTCACAATTGGTAGGATTCTTGAAAACAGGATATTTCAGAGTGAAGACCAAGTGAGGTTCCAGAGGTTAGATAACAGTTCAGGAAACAGTTTGCTTCATCAAAGAAAGCAACACAGTCCCTTAACTTTGTGTCCCCAATTGCTTGGAGAACCACTTTCCCAAAACCATCCATCTCCCTTTGACTCCCTTCAAAGGTTAAAATAACTTCATAGTCACTCCTGGTATGCTAAGGAGTCAGATTTCTTCCTTCAGACCCCTTCAGGGCCTGGGGAAAGAGGGGCCTGCTCTGAAGTGGATCCATGGGGGCTGCCTGCACCATCCTCCCGCGTACTGGGAGGAGTCCTTTGGGCTGGGTTGGACTGGGCTGGGCTGCAGGGAGCCGGGCTGGACAGTCTTTGTTTCTTTCTTTGTTTCTCTCTCTCTCTCTCTCTCTCTCTCTCTCTCTCTCTCTCTCTCTCTCTCTCTTTCTTTTGGTGAGGCAATTGGGGTTAAGTGACTTGCGCAGGGTCACACAGCTAGTAAGTGTTAAGTGTCTGAGGCCGGATTTGAACTCAGGTCCTCCTGACTCCAGGGCCGGCGCTCTATCCCCTGCGCCCCCTAGCTGTCCCTGGACAGTATTTCAGATCTCTGGGTTGAAGGAAGACTGAAGAATTCTTGAACAGGTTTCAGAACAGGTTCGCTTGAAAATGAAGGCGACACCGTGGGAGTTTGTCAGCGCCGGCACCAGGCTCACCCCGTAGCCAGAAAGTGGCAGAGGTTTTATTTGGATCCAGGTTTTCCCTTCTGCCAGTGACCAGGCAGGCCTGGGTCATCTGATTTCCAGTCCCACTCTGCTCCAGTCTTCCCAGTCCTCCCAGTCTTAGCCCAGGGCACCGTAGCGCGTCAGCACTGCGCAGGGATCTGCATGGTGGGCTGTCAGGGGGAGGCGTCCTGTGCTCACTTTCTCGTACTCCTCACAGACATCGACGAGTGTGCTGCGGGCACCCACAACTGCTCCATCAATGCTACCTGCTTCAACATTCAGGGCAGCTTCCGCTGCCTCTCCTTCAACTGCCCCGAAAACTATCGCAGATCTGGTGACACGTGAGTAACCGGCCGTTCCTGGCAGGGGGTGCGGGGTGCCTGAGGGGATGGGGCTGGTCGTCAGCTCAAGGCTAGCCCGGCCTGACCCCCGAGAGAAGCCTATTCAATTCCTGCCCATCCTCCTCTCAGTAAAATCGCTCGCTCGTTTTTTAATTCGGGGTCAGTGAAAGCATGAAGAACGCAGTGTGATGTAACAGGAAGACCCCAGGGTTCTCCAGTCCGAGGCTTCAAGGCCATCCCTGATACTGACTGACTGTGTGACCTTGGGCAAATCTGCACTCTTGGCCTCAGTTTTATCATCTGTCAAGTCAGCCAGTCAGTCAACAAACAAGTCACCTACTGGGTGCCAGGCACTGCACTGAGGCTACAAAGAAAGGCAATTCCGTGGTCCCTGCCTCAAGGCGATCACAGCTTGATGGGGAAACAATTCTGTGCATCCAAGATACAGATGGGAGTGTCTGTCTATGGGAAGGAAGGATCCATTAGCTCTGGGGAGGAGCAAGAAGGGCCTCCTGCAGACTTGGAGTCAGGGATTCCAGGAGGGAAAGGGGCATGGCTAGAAAGCCCGGAGCTGGGAGACAGTGCGTCCTGCATGGGGAACACCAGGGAGGCCAGTGTAGACACAGCTTGTGGAGGGCAGGCCAGTGTAATAACTCTGGAAAGGTAGAAAAGGCCAGGCTGCGAGGGGCTTTCAAAACCAAATTCCTTTGAACGTGGAGGTGATAGGGAGCCCCTGATGCTTCTTGAGCAGGGACTGTAGTGGCCAAGCAGAGGATGGACTGGAATGGGGAGTGACTGAGGCAGACACCTCCCCACCCCAGCAGCTACTGCAGTGATGTAAGTGGAAGGTAAAGGGGATGGGGCCTGCACCTGGCTGTCCACTGTGTGGAGGGAGAGAAGGGAGCAAATAGGAGAGAGAATGGGAAGGTAGAAACAAGACACGCCAACAGGTTGGACGTAGGGCATGAGGATAAGAGCAGTGTCAAGGCAGACACTGAGGTTTCAAGCCCGACTGTCTGGAAGGGCAGGGCTGCCCAAGACAGCGGTGTGAAGTTGAGAAGAGGGGAAGGTAATGAGTTCTGATTTGGATGAGTCACACTGATGAACAGGTTTGATCGCATGGACCCAGAAGGTCCCTTGGGCTATTCTAGATTTGTGATTCCTAGTCAACAAGGCATGCTCCTCCCCAAGCTCTCTGAGTGTCTCTGAGGCTGGCCTGGGCCTCATCTCCCCCAGACTGTGTGAGGCACGTACTGGCCGCGTTTTTCCCGAGTTCATCTTTAATCATTCTGTGGCCCACAGCTCCACCCCATGGCCACTGTTTCTTTCCTGCCTTTGTAGCTCATGGGAGGCATTAAGTGAATGCTTTCTGGTCGGTCGATGCCCCGATTTCTTCAAGAAGAGACCCTCTGCATGCTCCAGATGCTTCTTTGGAGTCCCTTTGCAATCTGGTACATTTTATATATTTATGGACATTCTTCTGAGAAGGGGGCTGCAGGTTTCCCCTGGCTGCCAAAGGGTCTCTGGCACACACAAGATGAAGATCCCCTGTTTTAGATGTGCTCAACGACATCTGTGCTCACACTTGCCCAGAGTCCACACCTTTGCTTCTCCGTTCTGTTCACCTTGGATGCCTTCCCCTTTTTACCTGGTGAATTCCTAACCATCCTTCAAAGATGAGAGGTGTTCCAGGCAGCATGGCATGGTTTATAGAGAGCTGACCTCAAAGTCAGGAAGACCTGGGCTCCTGCTGGGCAAGTCACTTAACCCCCGAGCACTCTGGTCAACTCCTGAAGATGCCTGGATTTCAAAGAAGGTGTGTCTGACATTGGGAGAGGAAATTCTCTCACCTGGGAGTTCCCCAGCCCAGAGGGGTCAAAGAGGAAGCCTCCGAGGGTTCCCAACTCTCCCAAGGGGGACCTGGACCCGATCAAAATGTTCTCTTTGAGTCTGATGCCATTGGTTGTCACCAGTGAAATTACAGGTCTTGATGCTGTTCTGTTACATCTCAACTCAAATACCCCTTGCTCTCTGAAGTCCTCCCTGATCCCACTGGCCACCAAAAGAGTTACAAAGGCTTTCTTCTTCATCTTTCTAGCTGTCTTCCCTCCTTCTTAGGGCCTGTTGCTGCTCCCTCACTGGGAGGCCCATCTTGGGCCAGTTTCTTTGGGGTTTGTTTCCAGGGCATCTGACTCTGACTTGTTTATAGCCACAAAACCTAGAATCAAGCTAGTGGTGGCTGCAGCCCTGAAGGCCTCAAGGAGTGCTGCCTGAGGCCCTGACTTTCTGGTGTTGCCAGTCAAAGGCTCAAAGCATTCAGAGACGGGACTGACATTGGAGATGGTTTGGTCCAAGTCCCCATTTTACAGAGAGGGAAACTGAGGGAGGCCCTATGGCTGTCAAGGGCGCCGCCATCCTGCCAGGGACCCAGCTTCCCAATCTTTGGGTATCAATCAATGGTCCATTCTCTTGTTCGTCCCATCATTTCTTTCATTACGACATCTCATCACCCTATTCAACAGTCTCTGAATGGGTGTCCCTGTCTCAGGCCTCTGTCCTCTCTAATCCCTCCTTCACACAACTGTGACTATGTGACTCGACCGACTTCTTGGGCAGGGGGGTGGCTAATGCAAAGGGAAGGAGGCAGAATAAAATGTAGTAGATCTAGAAGCCAAGAAGGCTGGCCAGGCTGCCTTGCAAAGGGTGGCAAGGAACAAATACAAAGTCCTCTCTTTGGCATCTAAAGCTCTTCCCAGCTTGGCCTCTCCTACCTTTCTCATCTTCCATTCTGCCTTCTCTCCTCCCCTATGAACTCTAGAATCCAAATCCCCTCCCTTTCCTCTTCCTCTAGAATTCTAACTCCCAGCACATTTTGGATAAAGTGACTGATGAATTAACTCCATAGAAATGCACATTAATCACCTTCATCCACTTTGTCCTGTATGGATTGTCAAGCTGGACCGTGGAGGGATTGTGACCCTCATGGAGGCGTCATGACAATGATACCACTGCCAGTTGTCAGGTTCTTGGTGCCCTCCAAGAGCTGGAGAGGATCTCAGCTAGCCTGTACTCAGACGAGCTCTTCATTATTGCTCCCTCCATGATGCTATCAGCTGCCTGGGGGGGAGACGGAGGAGATGGAGACAACAGCAGATTTCGACTCACAGAGCATCCCTCCTGGGTATCCCCATGAAGCCAATGCAGGGGGAGAGCCATGGGCTTCCCAGGGTTCCCAGACTCCTTGTTTCTTCTACTCATCATGACTCTCATCACTCAGGATCCCGTCTCTTTGTGGTCAGACTCTAGCCATATGATAATGGGACAATGGCTCTACTAGACATTCGAGAGACCTCTAGTGTGGGTGGTAGTTGGCTCCAAATACTGGTTGCTGCAGAAGTGGTCTGGGGGGCAGCTAGATGGCGCAGTGGATAGAGTACCGGCCCTGGAGTCAGGAGTACCTGAGTTCAAATCTGGCCTCAGACACTTAACACTTACTAGCTGTGTGACCCTGAGCAAGTCACTTAACCCCAATTTCCTCACTAAAAAAAAAAAAAAAGAAGTGGTCTGGGGCCCTCTGCCTTTACCCTGGCTTCTGAGAAGTCAAGGCAGTTCACTAAAACCAGCCACAAAGTTTCCTTCATGGTGGTGGTCATTGAAACTGGTCCCCTAGTTCTGAATGAGTTGTGGTTTGCTCCTTGTCAGAGGGGGGAGGAGGAATTGCATTGAAGGCAAATTAGGATAATACTGGGAGTGGGTGGTAAAGAAAAGATGAAGAAAAACAAAATCGTGTTGATTTAATGTTATAGGATCTTTGAGCATTTTTTTTTCATACCACCCCTGGGAGGGAGGGTCCTGGGTAAAAAGAGGGCACCGAACCTGCATGTAAAAGGGCCTTCCCAAGTCTACTACCTCGTAGGAAGGTTGGTTTGCTCTGGTGCCTCCCAGGGACACACGGAATTCTCAGCAACACCTCCCCTGTCCCACCCTAACCAATTCTGTCTTGGTACCTGGAATCCCAAAGGAATCCCAAAGGGGATGGCCTGAGACCCTCCCAGGAGCAGATGGTGGACCTGGTCATTAGCAGCAGCAGTATTTACAAAGCACCCGAAGATTTACAAGGTGCTGCACAAATGTTATCTCATTTTAGATTCACGACAACCGCAAGGGAGAGGCGTTATTAGTCCCATTTTACAACCAAGGAACCTGAGGCACAGTGAACTTGGCCAGGGTCATAGCTAGACAGTGTCTGAGCCTGGGTCGGGTCTATGCAGAGTGCGAACCACCGTGCTTCCACCTAGTGGCCTGAGGGGAGAAGAACTGCAAAGAGATTGAGATTTGGAAGACACTCCGAGAGCTTTCACTGGGTCACTCAAGTCCCGGCGACCCGGGGACGGGGGGGACGGGGCTGGAACAGGCCTCAGAAGCCCTCCGGGCTGACCCGGTTGAGTGGCCTGGGGGAGGTCTCTCCTGAAGTGTAAAGTGAAGCGGTGGCCCCGGGAAAAGGCCCTTTCAACTCTAGGGTTCAGTTTGGTTGTGGGCTGCTGTTTCTGCTTATGTGGCGGGGGATCGCTCTCATCCCAGTCACTTACGCATTGGGCGTCCTCAATTTCCTCACCTGTCCAAGAAGGAGGCTCCCTGCAGCACATAGCCACAGGAGGCTCACACCTGATGGTCTGTGTCTGCCAGCCTAAAGGTTCTGTCCTACGGAATGTGAGCTGCCTCGTGACGTCAGAACCGGCTCTGCAGACCGCTCACCGTGGGCACCCAGCCTCTTGCCCGAAGGTCTGCCGGGAGGGTGTCCGGGCTGGGCTGGTACAGCTTCGACTTTGCTCAAAAGGAGGTCTAAGAGGAGCCCCGGGACTCCTCGGAGGGAGAGCGATGGAGAGGAAGGATGACGGGCTCAGATCAGCGAGGGTCTAAGAAAGCTTCTGCGCCCGTTTCGCAGCTAAGGAAACTGAGATGCAGGGACGGGAGCTCGCTTGGCCATGGTCACACCACTCACGAGTCTCACGGCTGGCCTCTCCCTCTTCTTTCTCATTCTTTCCCTTTTCTTTCCCCTTCCTCCCCCCGACCCCCCGCATTCCAATTCTGTTCTATCCTCCGTGAACCTTATAGCGTCCAAACCTCCGCGCTTCATGGTTGTCAAAGTCTCTTCCGATTTGAACTTTCCAGACTTGGTAATTCTACCTTTACGCTTTCCCTAGTCCCCCTTTCCCTGCTCCGCGGTCCCCCCCGCCCGGAGCTTTCTGGCCAACAGCGCCGTTTACTGACCAGAAGATGAAATAACTCACCAAAGACCCAGCTGGGCCTGCCAAACAACCCCGACTGCCTGACCCCTCCAATCCTCCTGCCCACAGGGAGTGGTCCCCAGGCAGCCCCTGCCAGGCGAAGGGTGGCCCGGCTAATTTTGGTCCCCGGGGCCGCCCTCGGCGCTTCTCTTCCAGACCCTGGAGGATTCCCGCAGCGTCACAAATTAAGGGAGAAGGAACCGCGGAGGGTTGCAAACCGGCCCCCCCCCCCAATTCTATAGGTGAAGGAAATGGGTCTGAGACGTCAGATAGCCTGCTCAGGGTGAGCAGAAGTGGCTAAAATAGGTGTCCTCTAACAGCCCTTCTGCTTTGGATCCCCCGACCCCAAAATGTGGCGTTGTATAAAGTGTGCCACAGCTTCCCAAGGGATACCCAGCCTCCCCACCCCATCCCAGCTGGTCTTCCCTGAACTCAGGCCCCTCCCAGCTCTGACATCCCCTGTTCTAAGAACCCTCCCATCTCTGGCCTTCCATATTCTAAAGGTCTCTCACTACTCTAATCTTCATTCAGAAGTCAATCCCCCTCCCCCAACCCTGCTATTCTGAGACCCTAATTAGTGAATATGTCTTTCTTGATAAATACTCCTGAGTAATTGTTCAAAGAGGCACATTCAAATTCATTCCACACTAGCATGAAGATAAGTTATTCATTTTGGTCTATGATCCCCTCTAGCCCCTAGCAGTACAATCTAATTCTAGTGCTAATGAACATTGCAGAGTTCATCTAGGCCAGCCTGTCCTCCAGGCCTCTCCAGTCTCACATGAAGACAAGCATTCTGTTGGGCCTGATCACCTCCAGGGATGGGGATCTCACTACCTGTCAGCTGTGCCCACACATCTGCCCAGTGCTCTAACAGCCAGTCAGGAATTTTCCTTATTGGCCCCTCTCTGTTTCTGGATCTCCCCCCCCTTTTTTTTTGCAGGGCAATGGGGGTTAAATGACTTGCCCAGGGTCACATTGCTAGTAAGTGTCAAGTGTCTGAGGCCGGATTTGAACTCAGGTCCTCCTGAATCCACAGCCAGTGCTTTATCCACTGTGTCACCTAGCTGCCCCCGATCTCCCTCTTAAGAGCATCTTCAATAGCTTTCAGAGGAACAGAATTATCCAGGAAAGCCTGGTGTTGGAGGGAGGGACATTCAGCTCTCCAGCTCCTGACCTATCTCCCCCAACTACCAGAGAGCTCCTTCCACCGGGTTTTTCTGCAGCCCCTTGAACTCGGCACATCTGAGGCCAAAGCCATTTCCTCCTTTCCCTCCTTTGGTTTCTGGGGTCAGTCACCCCTTTTCCCTCCCCCTCTTCATGGCCAGTTACTCCCACATCCCATCCAAGTCTAGTCAATTCTTCCTTCCTGAGGGTCTCTCCCACTTGTTCCATCCTCTCCCTTCCAGCCATGCCCTTGGGCCTTCCTGGAACACCAGGGATGCCCCAGGGAGGGCTGGAGGGGATCCTAAGGTCCAGTGTTCTGCCATCCTTAATGCTTCTGGGAGGCACTGCTGGGAATGTCAGCTCCCTGCAGGCAGGCACTGCCTTGCCGCTGTCTTTGTAACCCCAGCGTTCAGTAAGGGGCCTGGCCAAGTCTTGGTAAAGCTTTGTCCCTGAGAGATTTTGTAGGGTCCATGAGAAAGTCCTGGCTTCAGGTCAGAAAACCTGGATTTGAATCTCACTTTTCTTCTTGTTTGTGACCTTGGTCAAGTCCCTTCCCTCCAAGAGCCTCAGTTTCCTTCTTTGTAAAATGGGTACAGTCCTCACTGCCTGCCAAGACTCTTCACCTCACAGGATGATTGTGGGGGATGTTGTGTAAACTTTCAATCACAGTGAAATGTGGGATGTCTCAGGCCTGATCAAGATTGTTGTTGACATCTTCCCTGCTGGACTGTAAGCATCTCCAGTCTCTCAAAGGTAGGAGGGGTCCGTGGCTTCTGTGTCCTCCACAGAGTTCCAGCTACAGTAGGTGCTTAATAAATGCTTGGTGAATGAGTGGTCACTGTCAAAGGTGACCAGTTCTGGGGACCCCAGCATGTCCCTTCCTTCCCCCTTTTCTCTTTTTCCTTTTTCTTTCCATTTTCTCTTGTCCCTTTCTATAACTAGGGTTCCCTCTGTGGCCTGTGGCAGACCCTGGTTATTAAATGAAGGGTTGTAGGGCTAACCTACAATGGTGGGCAGGTGCTCTCTGGGGTCCTCTAGGAATCCTGTGTGCTAGGACAGTGTCTGACCTATGGCCTTCCCCCCTTTCTTGCTCTGTGTCCTTTGCCTCCACTACCACTTGGAGAGCTGGACCTTGTTTTTTTTTTGTTTTTGTTTTGTTTTGTTTTTTAAGTGAGGCAATTGGGGGTTAAGTGACTTGCCCAGGGTCACACAGCTAGTAAGTGTTAAGTGTCTGAGGCAGGAATTGAACTCGGGTCCTCCTGAATCCAGGGCCGGTGCTCCATCCACTGCGCCACCTAGCTGCCCAGAGAGCTGGACCTTGTAAAAGACTGTTTTGTAAATCAGCCCAAAGTCTCTTGTCACAGGTGACAAGGACTGCCTTCCCCCATCCTCCACCACTCCAGCTCTGGGGAAACTCCTGACTTCTCAGCTCCTCTTCAGATGCTACCTTCTGAGAAGCAGCCTGGGCCACTTGGGAGGCACACTGTGGGGCATCAGGAGAGCTGGGTTCTAGTCTTGGCTAGGCTATTCAATTGTTGTGGGACCTCTCTTGCTGATCTTTAAAACAAGGGAGACATTAGAACCGGCGATCTTTTGAGTCTCTTCTAATTACAGCAATAACTCTAAGGCCCCTCCCAGCTCTGACATTCCCAGTTCTGAGGCCCCTCCCAGCCCTGACATTCCCCGTTCTGAGGCCCCTCCCAGCCCCGACATAACCTGTTCTAAGTTTCTGAAAGAACATCCACTTCAGTATTGTTTTGATTGTTAAAAGGCAATTCCCTCTCTCACAAGAGCTCTCAGCAAGTAGTGAAAGTGTTACCAGTGTTACATCACCAGTTAACTGGGCTCAGAGAGGTGCTGGGGGTCTAGATTTCTTTCTGAAAGGGACCTCAGATGGCATCTACCCCCCCGCCCCGTGCCGGGAGCCAGGGCTCCGGCCTCTGCCTCTTCGGGATGCTGCCCTGAGTCGCGTCCCCCCTAACTTGTGCGCCCTGCCCCCAGCCCCGCCCCCCCCCGCCCCGCCTGTCTCGCTTGCTCCTCCAGCGCTAACCCTCCTCTTTCTTTGTCTTCTCCCTTTTCTTGCAGTCGCTGCGAGCGCTTGCCTTGTAATGAGAATCAGGAATGCCCGAGGCTGCCCTTGAGAATAACCCACTATCATCTCTCTTTCCCCACCACCATCCAAGTGCCGGCTGTGATTTTCCGCATGGGCCCCTCCAGCGCCGTCCCTGGGGACCGCGTCTTCTTCACCATCACCAGCGGGAACGAGGAGGGCTTTTTCACCACCCACAAAGTGGCCGCGCACAGTGGCGTGGTGGCTGTGCACAGGCCGATCCCCGAGCCGCGGGACCTGCTCCTGACGGTGCAGATGGAGCTGTCCCGCCACGGCGCCGTGAACACTTTTGTAGCCAAGCTCCACATCTTCGTGACTGCGGAGCGCTGAGCGGGCGGGCGTAGGCGCCTCCCCCAGGCTCCGCCCCCTGCCCCCCCTTAATAAAGCGTCCCGTCCTCCCCCAATCCCCACCCCAACAGGGCCCTCTGGCCCCAACCTGCCCCCGAAATTCCCGTCGCCGCCGATCGGAGTTAGGGGGAAGGTTTGCGGAACTCTCTAACCACTAGTCCTGGTAGGTTGCCGGCCAGTTTGCAAAAGAGGAAGCTGAGGCTCCGAGGCGCCCCAAAGCCCATCTAGGGGAGCGCAGAGTTGGAGCCGGAGCCGGAGCCGGAGCTGTGCCCTTCAGGCTCCCCGGTCCACTCTCTTCTCTGTCCCTGCCTCCTTGGATGGTCTTTGGCGGGCACTGGCGTTGGCCCGGTCCCGGGGACAACCCGGAGGGGCGGGCCTCAGAGAGATGCCCGCAGGCGCAGGCGGAGCCAGGCCAGGTCCGGGATGTTCAAGCCCCGGCCCAGCCCCGCACTCTCTTTCAAGCAAAGCCTTTCTAGCTGTTAAGGGTAGCCCAGAACTGGTTCCCACCAGGCAAAACCTGCGAAGGGGCGGCTCATCTCCGCGCGGGGGGTGGGAGGGGGTAGCCCCGGGGAGAGAGAGAGAGAGAGAGAGAGGAGGCTAGCTCTGGGGAGCCACTGGCAGGAAAACGAGGTCAAATCCTGCCTCTGGCGCTTCCTAGCTGTGTGATCCCGTAGGAATCCTTTTACCAACCCGCTGAGCCTTAGTTTCCTCATTTGCAAAATGACCGTCAATCCAGCATCTACCTCCTAGGCTTGTTCCGGGGCCTGAGGGGATACTGTGAGTAAAGCTAAGTGAAAGCAAATTGGAATTAATGTTGTCACGTGTGTGATCGAACGGAATGCAGGGCCCAGGCCCCACAGGGGCAGTGGCTCAGGGTCGGGGGGGCGACCCGCAGTGGGGCTTAATAATGGAATGATTCTACTTGTTTCTTGGTGAATCCTTTCTGAGCTCACAATCTGTTGTTCTTTCTAATAAAATCACAGCATTTTAAACCTGGGCACAGCTCTACAGATCACCTCATCCTTTCATTCGCAGGTTCCAAGTGAGGAAACAGGTCTAGAGGGATAATGGGAGCTCAGAGTCCGTCTGGGCCGACCCCTCATTTTAGATATAAGGAAACCGAGGCACACGGAATCGAAGTGACTCGCTAAGGGTCACACAGGCAGGAGTTGAACTCGGGTCTTGCTGACTCCAAGTCTTGTCACTGTCAGGGCTTGCCTTGTCCTAGGGAGGACGGGCACTGACCATGGCCTCCTTTTCCTTAGCCATTAGGGAACCGTGTAATCACTCATTTAAGAGAAAAGGTCAACGTGAGTGCTTTGGACAGTTTGGGGTTTTGTGTTTGTTCACTGGCCCTTGAAGACTTAGGAAGCATCCTGCCTATACTGTAGTTTAGCTAAGACTCAGATCCCTGCTCTCAGGAAATTCATCTTCTTGATGTGACTATCTGCCTACTGAAGAATCTAGAGGCATGTCTCCTGTTTCTAGAAACAGGAAAGAGGTCAGGGGAGGAAAATTCAGAGGCCACAGCAGGACATGTGCTAGAAGTGAGTCTGATGTGTAACCCTGCCATTTTGCCAAAAAATGATTTGTATTGCTACCTTTTGAATTATATCACTTACATTTCTCAATGTATCTGTCCTCCCACCAATCTCCTCTTCCTCCCAGAGAGCCATCCTTTATAACAAAAAATAAAAAGGAGAGGGGGAAGCAGTTTTGCAAAATTAACATAACACACAAGTCTAACCTTATCTACAGTGTTTCAGACCCAACCCCTCCCTCCCTCTCCACTTCTTCTCATGTCTCTTCTTTGGGGGATCAAGTGGAATAGACAAATGGAAAAAACAATTATTAAACCAAATTTATGCTCAGTGATGGAGGTATAAATACAAATATAGCACCTGCCTGCCCTCAAGTTGCTTACAGGCCTCTTGTGTGTGTGTGTGTGTGTGTGTGTGTGTGCGTGTGTATTTTGTCTAACAATACAGAAAGTTTCATTTATTTCTCATGAGTAATGTATGTATTTCTTCAGTCACTGATATCAAGGGATACTTCTTTGTTTTGGGGGGGGGGCAATGAGGGTTAAGTGACTTGCCCAGGGTCACTTAACTAGTAAGTGTCAAGTGTCTGAGGTTGGATTTGAACTCAGGTCCTCCTGAATCCACTGGCCAGTGCTGCCCTCAAGGGATACTTAAAGTCAGAGTTATAAAGAGTATTTTTAGGTAATTTTTCACACAATGACTTTTGCTTCTTCAGTTTTTCTTTCAAGACTCATTGTCCAAAGCATGTCCCCTCAGGGCCTTCCCCCACTCCCTATCCTCAAGCCAAGTCCCTTAGGTGTGAAAAGGGAAATGGGCTCAGGTGAAGAGAAATTTATTTTAAGTGATTTCCATAAGGAATACTCAACCACAGCTATTCAGGTTTATCAACCACAGCACTTTTTTACTTTTGGGATGGAGGAGGCTGGGGAAACTCTGGATAAAGGATTGAATGATTAAAGGAAAAGATGCAAGAAGAACAATAACAAAATGGGATCCAGTTAACCCTGGGGAGGGAGAGGGATTTAATTTTCACTTCTCTTCCTTGGTTGGAAAGGTGATGAATGATGTAAGGAGAGTGGAAGAAGGTATAAAACAGCCCCCCTCCAATCTTCCTGCAGCATAGACATTAATGAAGGAGCTTAGATTCTTTTTTTTTTTTAGTGAGGCAATTGGGGTTAAGTGACTTGCCCAGGGTCACACAGCTAGTAAGTGTTAAGTGTCTGAGGCCGGATTTGAACCCAGGTACTCCTGACTCCAGGGCCGATGCTCTATCCACTGCGCCACCTAGCTGCCCCAGGGGCTTAGATTCTAATGTGGGGGAGGTGGAGGTGGGGAAGAACCACCCACAGGGAACTGTGACCAAAGGGAGGTATTTTATTTTAATTTTTTTCCTTAATTATATTTTGTTTTTTTTCCAGTTACATCGTTTTCAACATTCATTTTTATAAGATTTTGAGTTACAAAATTTTTCCCCATCCCTCCCTTGCCTCCCTCCTTCCCAAGACAGCAAGCAATCTGATATAGGTTATACATGTACAATCACATTAAACTTATTTCTATATTAGTCATGCTGTGAAAGAAGAATCAGAACAAAACGGGGAAATATTTGTTACTTTAAAAAAATTTTATTTATATCTTTTGTCTTTACATTTCCAAATGGTTACCTACGTCATCCCCCTCCCAGAGAGCCATCCCTTATTGTGGTTGTTGTCCTTTGTGCCCTAAGGATCAAAATGACATCTTGTTAAAAATATAAAACATTTCCACATTAGTCATTTTTATAAGAAGAATTGAATAAAAGAAAAAAGAAAGTGGAAAATAGCATGCTTCAGTCTGTGTTCAATCAATATCAGTTCTTTCTCTGGAGGTGGATAGTATGTTTCATCATTGGTCTTTTGGGATTGTCTTGGATCCTTGTATTGCTGAGAATGGCCAAGTCATTCACAATTCTTCATCAAACAATATTGCTGTTACTGTGTACAATGTTCTCTTGGTTCTGTTCACTTCACCATACATCCATTCATGTAAATCTTTCCAAGTTTTTCTGAAATCATCCTGCTTGTCATTTCTTTTCTTTCTTTCTTTTTATAATATTCATTTTAAAAATATTTAAATAAATATTCTTATTTAAAGGTTTGAGTTCCAAATTCTATCCCTCTCTCCTTCCCCTAGCCCAACCTGAGGCAGTAAGCAATCAGATATAAGTCATACTTGTGTAATTATGTAAAACACTTCCATATTAGTCATTTTGTATAAGAGGACTCAAATAAAAGAAAAAAATGAAAGAAAGTGAAAAATAGCATGCTTCAGTCTGTGTTCAATCAATATCAGTTCTTTCTCTCGAAGTGGATAGTATACTTCATCACTCGTCTTTTGGGATTGTCTTGGATCATTGTTTTGCTGAGAATAGCTAAGTCATTCATAGTTCTTCATCCAACAATATTGTTGTTATTATGTACAACATTCTCCTGGTTCTGTTTACTTCAATGTACAACAGTTCTTGTAAGTCTTTCCAGATTTTTCTGATATCATCCTGATTGTCACTTCTTTTAGCACAATAATATACCATTGCAATGATATATCACAGCTTGTTTAGCCATTCCCCAATCGAGGGGCATCCTTTTGATTCCCAGTTCTTAGCTGTCACAAAAAAAGAGCTGCTATAAAAACTTTTGTACAAATTGGTCCTTTTCTCTCTTTCTTTTCTCCTTTTTTTTTTTGGATGAAAGAGGTACTTTAGTTTGGAAAATTATTGAAATGGTGAGTGGGACCAAAGGGGAATAGATGAATGCTCCCTATCCAGGAATAGTGGCAGAGCCAATTTCCTAGTTCATGGTTCTAGAACTGTAGTTCAGAGGGAAAGAAGGATAAGGATAGCATTAGCAGCCAAGCGATTGGCAAGGAGGCTTTAGAGGAGGTCATTGGAATTGATGAGCCAAGTGATGGTTGGTGCTTTCCTGAAACAGTATTTGGGAGGGGGCAGTCACCAACCAGGAGTGCATGACCCCCAGGGAGGAAATTCCTTATCGGTCATTATAATTTCCCAACATTCAGCTTTGGTGGTTTTGTGGTGGTTCTTTTCCTTACATGACTATCATTAGTGTGTTTATCATTTCCTTGGTTCTTCTGACTTCCCTCTGCATCACTTCATGTTGATCTCCTCATGCTTCTCTGCATTCATCACACACATAGGTTCTTACAGCACAGTCCTATTCCACTGCATCCATATACCAAAGTTTGATTAGCCATTCCCCAACGGATGGACATTTACTTTGTTTCCAGTAAGCCTTTTTTTTTTTTTAAAACATTACTGATTTTATTAACCTTTTTTTTTAGTGAGGCAATTGGGGTTAAGTGACTTGCCCAGGGTCACACAGCTAGTAAGTGTTAAGTGTCTGAGGCCGGATTTGAACTCAGGTACTCCTGACTCCAAGGCCAGTGCTCTATCCACTGCGCCACCTAGCTGCCCCGATTTTATTAACTTTTAAAAAACACAACAATAGCTGGTAGTGTGTTAAAAGGATTGTAGTCCTTCACTCATTCACTATTGCATACACAAGCCAGCATTGCAATGGAGAGTATTCACTGGTTTGACACTGAACACCTTCCCCCCCCCCCTCCACCTCTGGGATGATGCTCGTCATCCTCACAAGCTTCTCCCTTGTAATGACAGCTTCTTTCTTGAGATGGGTCAAAGTCCACCAGTTCTACCTGATCCATATCTTCAGCCTCCTCTACTTCCTTTCTCTCAGGCAGTAACTTTTCCAACAAAGATAGCTTGTCTGATGAAAGAAAGCCATTCTCTGGGAAGCTGACCTTAAATTCAGTAATTAGAATGCCTTTCTCCTAAGGTCGCGATAAATTGGCATGCCTTCATTCAGCACACATTTGATATCTCCATGTTTAACCATCTGACCAGGACGAGAAGTAATGACGATGGTTCTATTACCAAGAGTTGTTATTGGTTTCTGAAAGCCACACAATGCTTCAATCAACTGGATATCCACATATGTGAAAAGGTCCTCACCTCGACATGTAAATAGAGCATTGTCCTTCTGATCCCAACAATAATATCTCCTGGCTCCTGGCCACCTTCACCATGGAGTGTTTCATGCCCTTGTCAATACGAACCTCCAGAATCTTCTCTCACACAATTTTTCTTCCATTACAGCTTTTACATCAATCTTTAGAGCTGATTCGTTCTCCATGCCCTTGTCATTAAAAATAATAATAATAGGCTGGTTGTACTAGTGAGACTAGGGCTTGAGGGAACTGTAGAGTTGCCCACTATTTGGGGAGTGCTCAAAGTGAGGTGGAGTAGCCAGCTGCTGATGGTCTGGGAGGGCCTCTGGGTTGGTCCTTATTGTGGGAGCAGTCTGTAAAAGGATAGTCATTATCCTTCTGACACCAGTGAAAAGATCGACCTGTGATATTCTTCAAAACCCAGATGTCCCCTCACTGGCATCTTCCAAGCCAGGCCAGCCTCCCCAATCCTTGAATGAGATGGTTCTTGCTGTCCTGGGCAGCAGCAGGGATGGAGAAGGGTGGACATCAATTCCTCTCCCCACCCCCACTGGGGTTCTTTATGCAGAATTGTCAGACTCAGCTTCTTGTTCTAGGCTTCATTGCAGAGAGACAGGCTGACCCTAGAGTAATGTGTCCTTGGGGAGAGGTTGAAGAAATTGGGCATTTGAGAAACAGGGCCTGTGAGGGGCCCAAGAACAGAGATCAGCCCCATCAGAGCCATGGCTTGCTTTTTCCTCATTGATCATGATGGATCCTACTTTTCTCTACTAGTTTCAGTTCATGGTGAGCTGGGAAAGATGGGGGCTGTTGGTGATCTCTCTGATGATTTCATCTATCCACACAGAGAGGGGTGATTCATGAGGGCTTTTGGCAGGTGGGGGAGCAGCCAGGTAGGTCAGTAGTGATGCACTGGGGGCCAGGCTGAGGTGTTTCTCAGGTGTCTGCACCAGCACTGGGTCACACCCAGCTGTCGCAGCTCATTTTTTGGCACCCCGTGTCCTGTAATTACTTTACAAAAGTAATTATTGGTGATGGGAGGCAGCCTGCTTCTAGCTACCAGGGATCCTTCCGTTGTTCACCATGTCATCGTCATATGATTTTCTTGGCCCAGACCTGTGATTCCATTGGTGAGTGGAATGCCACAGCAGAAGAAACCATCTACCAATCGGTCAATGCCCGCTCAGGGAGCTTCCTCAGGGGGCACTGGCAGGACAGGTAGAAGCTTAAACCTCATTTCACTATTATATGTCATGACAAGTAGCAGCGAGATCCCTCTGGTGATGCTGGGGCACTGTCACTTCGCTGCAGTCGGAATCGTGGGGATGGGACCAGCATTGGCAGGAGGGAGGGGATAGATGGTATGTGGCCAGCCAAGCAATCATGGCGTTGTGTAGCCATGTCTAGCACTGTCCTGGGTGCTGCGGATGCACACAGAAAAGTGAGATGCCTAGTCCCTGCCCTCAAGGACCCTAGCTTCTCTTAATGACTCTACTATTACCAAAGATGCAAGAAGTGAAATCCTCGGTGTTCTTCAGGGCATGGATGACCAGAAAAGATGGGTGGGGGTCATGCAGAAGGTGGGAAGGACAGCAGAGGGAGACCATGACCCAAGGAATAATACAAGAATCAAAAAATGCCCCTCTCACTCCCCCCAGCTCCCACGGCACCCCCCTGCCCCTGCCCCCAGGGCATTGAGTAGATAATTCTATGGGAGATTTCACAGGCTATCCACCAACCAATCAACAAGCACTGAGTAAGCACCGACTGTGTGCCAAGTATACACAGTAATCACACATTCTGATGTGGACCATCAGGTCTGTCCACATAGAGTTGTGTGATATAAGAAATAACAATAATGTTTCTGGGCTCCTATTGAGATATGCAGACACTACAATGTCTATGAGGCAGGCTTTGGTCAGAAAACTGATTCTCTTAGGATCCCTGGGTAGACAGAGATTCCAACTGGAGTTTCTTGAAGAAGACTCAGAATATGGGCATCCCCAATAGAAAAGGTGCCCCTCTTTCCAAGCTGTAGCCAGCCAACAGAATCAGTCTGATAGAGTCCTTGGAGGCAAGCCAAGTGTGTCTTCGAAGGCTGGTCATATTCTGTGATGGCAATGGTGACACGTGAGTTAACTATTGTAGGGGAAGCCAGAAGAACACCTCTGGCGCCCATGCAGTGGCCAGACCAAGATGGATCAGGCAGAAACGTTTTGAAGCAACTCAGGATTATGTCATTGGACAAGCTTGGTGTAGCTTGGAGGCATCATGCTATCAGAGGTGTTCTCCAAACAGCGAAGCAGCCACCATTCCTGAACAAGAACATGGTGTCTTCCTTTTTATTTTCATTATTTGTTTTTATTTTTTATTTTTTGGTGAGGCAGTTGAGGTTAAGTGACTTGCCCAGGGTCACACAGCCAGTAAGTGTTAAGTGTCTGAGGTCAGATCTGAACTCAGGTCCTCCTGCATCCAGAGCTGGTGCTCTATCCACTGCGACACCTAGCTGCCCTGCTTCTTCCTTTTTAACAAACACAAGGGAGGTGGCAGTGCCCCTAGCTGGTTCAGACAACAGCTGGAGGACGGGGGCTGTTACTGGGTGCTGCCCTTGAAGAGCGGCAGGGAAGAACAGCACTGCCTAGGAGGTGCTAGCAGAAGGTGACCTCCCAGGACTGCTTGGGAGAAATGGGTTCAGTATCTGAGAGCTGTGTTCAAGTATTTGAAGGGCCATCTCACAGAAGGGAGCTTAGCCTGCTTGGCCTGAGTGCAGAACACAGAACAGGCACAGAAGCTCAGAGATCACATGTGTGATCTCAAGGAAAAACCTCCCAATAGCCAAAATTATGCCAAAATGCCAATGGCTGCTTCTAGTGGTAATGAGCTCCCTGTCACAGGAGATCATTGAGTGACATCTTGATGAACACCCTTCAGGGATGGTACAGAGAGAACTCTTGTTCAAGGACACGTTGTCCCAGAAATCATCCTCGGTTTCTCTCTAAGAGATCCTGGGATGGACAATGACTCTTTGCAAGTCCAGCTGACTGGTTGTAGCCTGCTCGTTTCCACCATGCCCCTCTCTGATGCTCTCTGAGTGACATTACCCTCAGCTCTTCAGAGAATGGGGTGTTTTATGATTTGCAGACATAGCGCAATGATGGTTTTAAAGAGATGGGCAAAGCAAGCAGCTCACCCCTTTCTTCCTGTTCAGTTGTGGGCCCAATTCACCATCCATTTGCAGACTTTCAGAACCAGGATTTGAACCCAGGGCTGCTGACTCCAGGTTCAGTCCTAGACTTTAATGATCCTTTCCCTGGAAGCTATGCTTCCCCTGTCCCTCCCCTGGCTAGTCCTGCGGACCGACCCATTCTTTGCTATTGTCTCTGCCAGGATCCGACATGAGAAGACAGATACTGTCCGTTGCATCAAGTCCTGTCGGCCCAATGATGTCACCTGTGTGCTGGACCCTGTCCACACTATCTCCCATACAGTGATCTCGCTGCCCACATTCCGAGAGTTTACTCGCCCTGAAGGTAAGTTGTGGGATGGGGCCCTTGGGGCCCTTGGGACTGTGGTGCACTGGGACTGATCAGCATCACTCCTGGGCAGAGTACACCCTGATGGAGGTGGCAGGGGTGTGGAGTGTGAAGGCTGAGGAGGTAGGATCACATCTCTTGACCTCTCCTCCTGGCTTCTTCCTGCTGCACCAAAGAGCACGGGAAGGAATGTCGGGAGACCCAGGTGCCTTGGCACTGAGTCAAGGACTCACCACCTTCTCTCCCTTGAGACTTCTGCTCTTTTACCGGGGCACCTACATGGGCTACTCCCTCCCCTAAGTCTAAGGATATTCTCCTCCACTCCACCTCAGCCACACTCAAGGATAGTCACGCCGTGGGTCTCACCATTCATTCCCCACAAGTTTTCACTTCCGTGGATCACCCAGCTCAGCCCTTCCATCCCTCCCTTCCCCCGCTCAGGGAATGAGTGCTTCCCACAGCCACCTCCATATTCACTTTGCTCTTTGGCCATCCGGGCCAGCTGCCTCTCCCGGTGCCAGCCTTCCCCAGCACCCACACTCCTCTCTCTCTCTCTCTCTCTCTCTCTCTCTCTCTCTCTCTCTCTCTCTCTCCCCACTCCTCTCCCTCTTCTCTCTATTGCTCCCCCTCCATTTATACTCATTGTTTTCACTTCCTCTCCCACTTCCCCATTTCATGGGAATGATGTCTGAAGCCAGACTGCAAAGTGTTTATGCAGTCTGGCTTCAGACATCATTCCCATGAAATTCCTCTCTCCAAAGTTATCAGTGCAATCTCTTAATTGTCAGATCTGACGGTGTGTGTTTAGCAGCATGAGCGATGGATGGTGGAAATAACCCAGGGCTGGAGTTTGGTGAATTGTGAGCAATGAAAGGACAAGGGAGCAGGAGCATAGAGAGGAGGGGAGAGTGGCACCTCCAGGTGAAGACTGGAGAGCTGGGAGGGTGTAGACAGAGCTCTGTTCCCTAAGTCTTGTCTTGTTGTGTTTCGTCCAGCTCCTGACATTGCACAGCCTCTAGTTTTTTCACCATCCTGAGTTTCCTCTTTTAGGGAAGTGACACTTTGTCAATGTCTTTCTTAGACGAGTGCCTACAAGCAGTCTGCTTCAGATGTCCAACCAGGACAGACTACGGGGCGGGGGGGGGCTCGAAATGAAGCTGGAGACACGCTCACTTTTTTGGCTTCCTGGTCCCACATTTAAGTCCCATTGACCTTGGTTCACTAACCCCTCCCGATGTTTGCCTCCCCCTATCCATCAGTAACTCTTTTCTTGCCACCCATGACCAATCTGTGTTGGGCAAGTTGACTTTTTTTTTTTTGAGGGTCAATGAGGGTTAAGTGACTTGCCCAGGGTCACACAGCTAGTAAGTGTCAAGTGTCTGAGGCCGGATTTGAACTCAGGTCCTCCTGACTCCAGGGCTGGTGCTTTATCCACTGCACCACCTAGCTGCCCTGGCAAGTTGACTTCTTGAATCCAAGTGTGGACCTTGCCATTTAGCCTTATCGAATGCCACCTTCTTTGACTTGCCTCATCTTTGTGGCTTGCTGGCATCTCGTTGGTCCCCGACTTTGCCATGCAGTAACTAACACCTGCTTTTTTCCATTGGCAGAATTGATCATCCACGACCTCTTTCAAATCCTTGATCAAAACTTTCAGCAGGACAGGACCAAGGACAGCTCCCTGGGGGGCTCCCCTGGAGACCTCCCCCCAAACTAAGGAGACTGTTCTTTGCCTGTGGTCGTCCCACCAGTGTCAAGCCCCACCCCCGGCTGCCCTGCCATTCACTGCCTACCTTTCTACCCACAAGGGCAGCCTTCAAGATGCTGGTCTACTCCTTGTTTGCCCACACCCACCCTTTGAGTTAGCTGCCAAGTCAGGATGAGAAGCGAGGGCTTTAGGCTCTTTTCTCTACAGCGTTGGCTGAGAGGTTGGAAACAACCCCACTCAAATTGTGTCCCAGAAAGGGACATTTACAATGATTTTCAAGGATGCTGGCCAGCATAAATTGGAAAAGAGTATTGAGAAGGAGTCTTTGTCTTGTCCCCTGGTTATTCCCTCTTCTTTGATATTCCTTCTTTCTTTCTTTGTCTCTGGATGGTTTTATTTGTGAGCTCAGAATTGTAGCCCGCTCCTCACTTGTGCCCTTGCCCACAGAAATCATCTTCCTTCGGGCTGTCACACCCGCCTATCCAGCTAACCATGCTGACATCATCTTTGACATTACGGAGGGGAACCTCAGGGACTCCTTTGATATCATTAAGCGCTATCTGGATGGCATGACTGTGGGTGAGTACATTTTCCAGGTCTATTTGTGACTCCTCAATATCTGTCCAGCTCTGTCAAATCCTGACTGTGCCAAGCTGCCAGGCAGGGTGGGAAGGCCCCTGGAACCAGCCGGGCCTCCCCTCCAGGAGCCTGGTGACAAGACCTGCCCTCGAAGGCCTAACTCAAGTTTTAGCAGCTTAAACCTCTTACTGAAATATCTTCTTGTTATACAAGTTGGTGCTTCGGCCCCATTGTTTCTACTGCACGGCCAGGTCTGTGTGGGCAGGAACCCACGTCCCCACATCTCCCAATCCCAAGAATGTTACATTGACGGGAGTAGAAATGTCCAGGAAATGCTTGTAGAATTGGTAGAAAACCTGTCTTCACAAGAGAAGAAACTGTCCTGATGAGTTCCTAGTGTCCAGTGTGGTGCTGAAGCTGGGAGGATGCTGAAATAAACTGTTAAAACTTAAAGGACTTTAGGGCATAGAACACGGGACAGAACAGGGGAATGTCAGAGCCGGGAGGGAGCGTAGGGCAGAAGGTCAGGTTTAGGCGTTTGCAGAATTCCGTGGTGCGATTTCAGAATGTGGCCACGAGGTGGCGGTGTTGACCACCAAATCCCGACCTTCGCTTCCACACGGTGGCGCTGGGAGGCTTCAATCTCCCGTCTACAAAACTAGCAGCTTTACAAGTTTGCCGTCGGGTCCCCTCCCCCAGGCCCGTCCTGGGTCCCTGGGAAAGCCTCGTGAATAGTTCCTTCATAATGAGAGGGGATCCCCCAGTTTAAGCAAACTCTTGGAGAGCCGGAGGGGCGGTCAGGGCGCAGTCTTGGAGTCACAGGCGCTTGGCCCAGACCGCTGCGGACTCTGGCCAAGATGCCCCCCATGGGGTTAGGGGCTTGGTTTGGAGAAATGGCCCTCCGCTCCCCACAAGCGGCACAGGCAGGATCCTTAGTCCGTAGACCGTGGAACCGTACCTCCAGAGGAGACCCCAGAGTTCCTTTCTCCCAAACCCCCATTTTTCAGCGGAGGAATTCGAGGCCCGTAGAGGGAAAGTGAATGAGCCCCCAAACCTGACCACTCAGAGTCCCAAGGCCTTTCTAGCCCGCCACCCCCTCCACCCACATACAAGGAATAACTCCACCTAAAAGCTGCATGTTCCTCCGTGCTCATAAAACCTCCTGACCTGGGCACAGAAACCCCAAGTGGAAGCTGAAGTCGTCCCCAGATCCTTCCCAAGCAGTCCCTGCCCCCCGATTCCTGGGGACCCCAGATGTGCCAGGAGGCCTGTGTTCAATGGCTCCTTTCCCATCATTCCTTCCCTGGGGTAACCGCAGAAAAGGGCCCGAGCCCCCCATCACTTTGGCACACAGGCCCCACCCCAGCCCCATGCTTTGCTGGCCACCATCTTGGCCCCAGCCTGGGCACAGCGTCCGGCTGGAGGCCCTGGGGTTACTGGGCTGTGAGGAAGCTTCCCTCCCACCCACTGGACAGCATTCCTCCATGGCTGGGGCTCTGGGGGGAGGGCAGGGATGTTGGAGAGGGAGGGGCCTTAGGTCACGGAGGCCACAGCATTTTCCTTCAGACCCATTATCGGAAGGGCATAGAGCCGGCGCTGGTCAGCAGCTCCCCCATCACCCCACAGACTGACCACCCTGGGGACAGTCATCAAGGCCACCGTGGAGTCAAAGCCTGGTCATTTCCCATGCGTGAGTCTCCATCTCCGGTTTCAGCATCTTTGCCCAGGCTGTTCCCCCTGCCTGTCCCTCCCTCCTCACCTCCTCTTCTGGTAATCCTGGCTGCCTTGTGTTTGGCCTGGCTGCAGGGGGCAGGCCTCCATGGGGGCACCAGAAGGGGGCCGCTGTGAGAAGGCTGCTTGGGGCTCAGGGTAAAGAGGGACCTCATCACAAATTGGATCTCAAGATCTGCCTCTGAAGATGTCCGGTCCAGAGAGAGAGAGGCAGAGCCTTCCCAAGGCAGCAGGGCCAGGACTAGAGCCGCCTCCCCCTCTGCATTACTTGAAGCTGAGCGGCCCGGACCCTGCCCCCCAAGGCCCCTCCAGAGGGCACCGACGGTGCTCCCAACGGGCCCCAGAGAGAGAGGCAGCAGCACCATCCCGACTGCCTCAGGACGGGTCCGGCTCTGTAAGTCTGAAAGGGGTCAGAGATGCCTCTGCGCTCCTTTCCTCCCACCGTCTTCTGAAAGTTTGGCCAAGGATTAGGCTCCATTACACGCACTCACTTCCTGATTCAGAAATTCCCCCGAACACGGCGGCCAAGCCATCCTCCCGGTGGTGATGGATGGGTCCTGGGAGGCTTTCACACCAAATCCTTGGGATTAGGCAAGAGCTTTCTCCGACCAGTCACCGGGGGAGCAGCTCTTTGTGGCCCGCTGCCAGGCGGCTCCCAGGCTTGCCCTGGGGAAGGCCGGTGTCATGGGGAGCAGAAGCAGGGAGGCTGAACTGCACCTCCTGGCCCCCCCGACGAGCGGCTGCTGAGCCCCCTTCTCGCCCTCCCGGAGCAGACAGGCCTTTCCAGCCTGGCCACCCTCATCTGGCCGGTGCCTTGTTTAAGGAAGGGCTCGGGATGATGAGCCGGTGAGAGAGGCCACGCCTTGTGAAGACCATTGGAAGGAGCTGGGTGCCCTCAGCCAGGAGAGAGATAAGGCCCATGTGATGGTGGCCGGCTGCGGACGAGGGGTCAGACTGCTGTTTGCTCTTAGAGGACAGAAGAAGCAACACTGGGGGAGGTTCTAGGAAGGGGGACAGCAGGCCCAGGGGCACATACACTTCCCTGGAATGAGCCTTCTTGGAAGGTAATGAGCTCCCCATCAAGGAGATTCCTCAGGCAGAGGCTGAAGAGCCAACCACCTCTTGGGCCCAGTGTAGAGGGAGAGACTTTTCGAGCATCAGACCACCCACCCTCGGGGGTCTGTCCCTTCCCTGAGGTTTTGAGACTAGAACAAGGCTCAGGGCAGGAAGGCCCAGCGATCTCTTCTTCCGCTGAGACAGCGCGGAGCTGCCCACCATGTCGGACTCAAGGGGACCTGGGCTCCACACTGGCTCTGCTGACCCCCAGACTGGTGGCCTCAGGCAAGTCCCTCAGCTTCCGGAGGCCTCGGTTTCCTCCCTTGTAAAAATGGAGATGAGACTCTTGGGCTTCTTCCCAGGGCAGCTGTTGGGAAACCATGGACTGAGTCCAGATGCACAAAGGTCCCAGACTGAAAGCTGGCAGGGGCCTCAGAGCCGAGTCTTCATCGGACTGAACCCAGGGCCCGGAGAGGGCAGGGGAAAGCCCAAGGTCACACAGGTGTTAGTAGGCAGAATGGGGGTTTGAATCCACATCTACGCCTCTTCCCACCGAGTCATGAAGCCACCTCCCTCCCCCAGACTCAGCTGGTCACCAGGAAAGGCCAGTTTGCTGGTGCCCCAGAGTCACCCCAGCTTTCCAGACAGAAGGTCCTCCCCAGTCCCGGGGCCCGCCCCGCCATTGCCTGCTTCTGTGGCCTTCCACAGTGCCCAGGCTGAGGCCAGAGATGCAGGGTCCCCTCCCAAGGATGGTGGCCCCAGTGGGCAGCACCCCTTCTTTTGTTAGTGGGGAAAGGACCTGTGTCACGGTGCTCTCTGAAGCGCCACAGGGTCCTGTATACAGCAGGCATTTAATAATTGCTTTTTTGCATGAAAGAATGAGTACAGTAGGAAAGTCCCTGTTTGGGGCCTAGGCTGATGACAGACTTACCATGTGACCCAGACTCCCCTGGGTGCCCAGGGCAGGAGCCTGGGATAGCAGCTGGGGGGACCTGGGTCTGACTCTCACCTCCACTGCTTCCCGGGCAGGTCCTGCCACCTCTCAGGCCCTCAGTGTCCTCCTCTGTAACACGAGGCCCACCATGATTGTCAGGACCATTGGGGACAGGCACCATGAGATAATGTACAGGCTAAATGAAGATGGCTAGGAGGGGTCACCACCAAGGCGGGCAGTGGAGAGAGGCTTGTGTGTTGGCCGACAGATTGGGGGATGGGGGCCCTTGGCTGTGGACCCCCACAGAGCCTTCTCCCCTCGCATGTCCTTTGGAACAAATTCAACCTGCAAACCTCAGCATAAGCCCCACACCGCGGGGCTGAGACCTAACTGGGATTTCTTTAGCTCCAATGCAGCAGGAGGTCAGCACTCTCTGGGCAGTTTACAGTCCCCTTGGCTGGGAGCATCAAGGGCAGGATTTGTACCCAGCACCTTCTGGCTTTGAGGCCTGCTGCCTCTCAAGTCCTAGGATCAATTAGGAAAATAAAATAACACCGCTGCCCTGGGGAAGCAGAGCTGTCAGGAATGACATCCTGCTTTGTCCTGTGTCCCCAGCACCCTGCCCAGTGCCTGGGTGGCATGGGGGGCTTGGGGGAGGGCCGTGAAAGTGTCCTTGGGTGGCCTCTGCTGAGTCAGCTCTGCTGCTCTTTTGACAGGTGTGGTGCGCCAGGTCCGTCCCATCGTGGGCCCCTTCTATGCCACACTCAAGTTGGAGATGAACTACGTGGTGGGTGGCGTGGTCTCCCACCGCAACGTGGTCCATGTGCACATCTTCGTCTCCGAGTACTGGTTCTGAGAGCGGGCTCCTGGCCCGCATTGCCACCCAGGATCGGGTCCTGCCAATACTTTCTTCCCTTTGTCTGCTCATTTCTGTCCTCAGCATGATCTCTCCAGGGTTGTGCTGGATAGTGTTAGAGAAGCCCGCCCAGTGAAGGGTGGGGGCTCCCCTTGCCCTGGCCTGAGCCCCACATCTTTGGAAGGGACAGCCCGACGCCGGCCTTGGCCACTGCTGGTCAAAGCCAAGGTGGGGAGAAGGGGAGCTTTGGCATAGATGAAGTACAAGGCAGCCTTTCTGTCCTTTTAGCCACATGCATGTGCACACCCCAAGCCAAGGAAACACAGCCAGTGCCTGCATGTGCTGGGCAGCCAGACCCCAGCCGCCCATGCCAACCCGAGCCAGCTAGGCCCATGGTACACCGTGCCTTCCAGGCTGCTTAGAAGGGACAGTTGAGGCTGGAAAGAAACCATAGGCCGAGGCACAAATCCTCATGCTCTGGGCTCCCTGGGTATGTAGCCAAGTTCCTACAGTAATGCAATGAATGTATTTTCTACATCGCCACCCCCCTTGTCAATTTTGGTAGAAATGTGAAATAAAAAGTCCCCCAATTATCTTGTGTTCATTCAGCAGCATCCTGCAGGTCCTTATGAGCAGTGGACAGACCCCGGCTCCCACTGTGTCATGGCAGTGGGGAAGGGGCTCTGGGAAGCCAGCCCAGAGCAGCCTGGGCCCAGATGGGTCCTACCCACTACAGGGTGCTCAGGGATGGAGGGTAGATTTGATCACAATGATTCACAAAGACTGTTAGCCAAGGATGGAGTGACTGGGATTTAGATCCAGGGAGAAGGGACCCATGCAGAGGAATTGGAGGACCCTGGGAGGGTCTGTGCAAAGACTTTGTTCTCAAGGAGCCCATGGTCTCATGGGCCCTGACAAGAAGTATCCATGATCCAAGGGAAACTGCAGAGCACAAAGGAGAAGTCTGGGTAAGTACCTGGGCTGGCCTAGAAGGGAATCCTGGTAGGCTTCATGGAGGAGGTGGGCTGGATCTTGAGGTCCTGGGCATGGGGGGGGGGTGGCGCAAACACAAGGCACAGACACAGGACAGGATAAGGGAATGGGCAGCGGGCTGGGCTGTGCAGGGTCTGAAGGGCAGAAGGGGGAGCAGATGGAAGAGGACCTCGCAGGCTGCCATGTGCCTCATCCCTATTGTCTCTTTGGAGCCATGACAGAGTGGGGCCGGTCAGGCCTGATCCAAGCCCAGATGGTTCTAATCATCCAAGCTGTGAGGCCGTGAGCAGGGTCCTCCCAGATCTCAGAGCAGAATGGAGATGACCCCCTGTTAGAGGTCAGCGGGAATTGTAAAGAGGATTCTTTAGGTGCCCCCCAGGACACCCAGCTCTGAGATTCTAGGGAGTGAGTTCTGGGTCAGGTTCAGAAGGCAGCCGGACCTGCAGGTGCAAAGGTGTGGAGGCTGGGCTTTTTGGAGGAGTGGATGGGTTCTATTTGTATCAGTTGCATGGCTTGGAGAGGTCTGATGTGTGGGAAGTACCATTGTCATGGGCACTCATAATAGCCCAAAACTCTATCTTCACAATGGCCCGTGAGGTAACTCGGGCAGGTGCCATTCTCCCCACTTTAAAGATGAAGAAGTTGAGGTTCAGAGCAGCTGAGCAACTTGCTCAGAGTCACAGAGCTAGTGGGTAGCCAGGTGTGAACACAGGGCCTCGGACTTCAAATTCAGAATGCTTTCTACTGAACCATCCATGCAAGCACTTGGGGGAAGTGGGAAAGAAGCTGTCTCCCTGGCCCATGCAGCCACACCTCAGGCAGAGCCTCCAGGGCCTGGCACCGGAATGCAGGAATTGAGGGGGCACCAGGTGTTAGACCCAGGTAGGGGGTGCCCGATAAGGCTAAAGAGAAGCTTGCTGACTGGCTGACTCTGGCAGTTAGAAGTCAACCACAGTAAGGAATTCTCCCACCCACTCAACTGAATTTGTCTAAATTACTCCTATCATTTTCACACCTTGAATTACAAAGCTGACTCCAACCCCCAGGGCCACAATTGCTCACTACAGCCGTGCTCTACCAAAAGGGGTGGCAGTTCTCCAAAGCTCATTAAGAGGAAGGGAGACCAGGGAGTTCCCTCATGTTCTGGGCTTTATTTGAGCCCCAGCAGCTGGACTTCACAATGAGCCCAGAAGCAGTTGGAACATGGCCGGGGCAGCTCTGCCCCTCCCCACAAGGTCTATGGAACAGGTGAAGGTGGGGTCGTGGTGGGAAGAGAAGAGCCAGAACCATAACAAGCAACAGTTACTCTTAGCTGAGTGTGACATTTGGGAATAAGGATGGTGCCCACTGCAGGTATACACTAAAGGGAGCCACCAAGTTGGTTCCTCCCACAAACCCAAGGAAGGAAAGAATATTGCACAGCTGAGGAAAATGAGGCTGTGTGACGTTCAAGAGCTTGCCTGTGGTCCCACAGCTGTCCAGTGTCTGGATGGATGGAATCCAAACCGGGGTCCCCATTCTAAGTCTAGCTCAGTTTGCCACTGTGTACTTCCTCAGGCACTCTCCAGCACCAGCGTGTGCCTAAGGGTCTGCATTTCCTTAGATCTTGCTTCTCATAGTCTCTCATTCATTTCTTCAAAAACAATTTACCAAGTGCCTACTAGTGTGCAAAACACTGACAAATGGGAGGGCAGGTGTGAAGTCTAAACCAAGAGTCCCTGACCTCATGAGGCATCTGGAGGATCCAGTGGAGGGGGTCAGGACTGGGAATCAGGAAAACTTGGGCTGGCATTTGTGAGTTCCGTGACCTCGGTGGAGTCACTAACCCTGGCTCAGGCTCAGCTTCCTGACCTAAAAATGAGGTGGCACCTGCCACCTTCAGGGTGGTTGTGAGGATGAAAGGAGGTACTATATGGGGAGTGCTTTGTCAACTTCAGAGTGCCCAAGTGGCAAGATGCCCCCAAAGAGCTGCCCAAACCCTGAGGGAAGAGGCCGCCGCTCTGGCTGCCGGAACATTGTCTTTCTGTTTCCTGGGTATTCCCCAAACACCTTCCCCCGGCCCATCTCGGGAGGCTGTGAGCACCAAGCAGGGCTGACCCACCGCAGGCAAGAAAGAGGGCAAGTTTACTGGCACCTCAGTTCCCCCTCAGCTTCCTTCAGGAGAAGGCCAGTGGGTTCCAGCCACTTCTCACTGCCTCCTTTATTTATTTGTTTTTTTGGGTGGGGCAATGAGGGTTAAGTGACTTTCCCAGGGTCACACAGCTAGTACATGTTGAGTGCCTGAGGCTGGACTTGAACTCAGGTCTTCCTGAATCCAGGGCCAATGCTGTATCCACTGTGCCACCTAGCTGCCCCTCACTGTCTCCTTTATAAATGGGAACCACAGTCCCTGCCCTGCTCATCTCCACAGTCTCGGCACAAAGCAGTAGGCGCCCTCCAACCCTTGGTGGCTAAAGCATTAGCCACAACCCAGGTGCCACTGCCCACCTGCTGGTGACTCCCCCGGCATAGGTGCAGCCCAGGGGTAATCACCAGGCTCCTAAGTGCTGACCCAGTCTGGCCCGTCACCCTCTGTGAAAGGAAGCCAGCCAGTAAGGGCCTCTGACTCGCTTCTGTTGCCAACCGTAGCGACCCCTTTGGGATGTCGGGTGCTCAGAAGTAGAGCTGATTGCCCGGGGTCCCTCAGCCGGTGTGTGTCTGAGGCAGGATTAGAACCTAGCTCCCCTTGACTTGGGAGGCCAGCGCTCTGTCCAGGAGGCTGTGCTGCCTGGCTGTGCGCCCCAGATGAGGAGACCCATCCCTCAATAAGCATGTCTTATTGATGCTCAGCGGGGTCAAGGGGCCACGTTTAATTATGAAGCTTCAAGAGGCACAGGAAGGTTTGTCCCGCTAATGAGCCGTCCATCCCCCAGCTCTGCAGGTACATTAGGGTCCTGACAGCTCCAGTTGGAGAAGTAGCCTGCTGCAATGAAAGCACCCTGGGCGGAAAGTCTTGGGTTCAAATCTCTCCTTACTGATGTCTGTCTGTGTGGCTTTGGACAAGTCCCTTCCCCCATGCAGGCCTCAGTTTCCTCCTCTGTAAAAAGAGAGGGCAGGGCTGGTGGAGTCCACGGACCAATGCCCTTGGAGAGTCTCCATCTCCACGTCTTGGTCTCCGGGCAGCAGATTATGTCTTGACCCATCCCTGATGCTTTTGTGTCTCTTTAGACGGCAGTCCTGGATCTCTGAATATCGGAGCGGGATGGGACCCCAGAGGTAGTTTGGCACAGCCCCTCCCCTCTAAGGCATCTCTGATTGGACAGCTGGGTAATCTCCTAAGCCTTTGGCTGGGCCTCAGGGCTGGTAGAGACGAGGCAGGAAGGGGCAGTGCCCTATTTCAGGAAGCGAGTGAAGCTGCTTTCAGGCTCCCGCAGAGGCAGGAGGGGGTGTCTATGCTCAGACCTGCGCCCTCGGGACAGTATTGGGGAGCAGGAGACGGAGACAAGGAGACCAAGCGGGAGGCTGTTGTCGTACTGTAGGTAAGAGGCGCCGAGGACCCCTGTGAGCAGAGAGGAGGAGGAGGGTGGGAGAGGCTGTGGGCGTCCGAGCCTCTGAGACCCGGTAGAGTCTGCTCTCCCTCCTCCCACTCCCCTCGGCCCATGGATCCGAACCCTGGCCAGCCTTGAAGGCTGACCTCAGAGGTCACTCTCTCTCTGAGCCTTCCCCCGGTGCTTTTGCTCCTGTGATCACACGGCTCTTCGATCAATCAGCAAGCACTTACCACGGGCCGGGCACAGGGCGGCCGACTGAGTCCCAGACTGTCTGACGGACCCTATTCTGCACTGCTTTGCATTCAGGTTACTTGGGTCTCTTCTCCCCATTAGCCCCAAGGACAAGGTCCACTGTGGACCCCTTGTCTAGAGCACTCTGCGGAGCCCAGGGCCTTGTACGGGAGAGGCACTCAGAGGGAGGCTGCTCAGTATTCAGAACACGAAGCAGCGATCATACCAGGAGCCAGAATGTGCTGATGAGAGCAGTCAGCTCTCTAGATCTGGCACCCTAGATTTCTCAAAGGCATTGGACAGGGTCTCCCATGGCATCCAGATGATTGCTGTTAGCTGCAGCTGAAGGACACCTGGTTAAATTTGGAATGAGGAGAGTGGACAGAGCCACAGCGTGGTGATGGGAGGGAGTAGTGACCCCCGGCCGCTGGCCTAGATTAAACCATGAATCATACACGTGTCAGATTTGCAGATCCCTTAAAGTCACAGCTTCAGGGTGCCCAGAGATAGTCATCGACTAGAGTTGGATCGGCCTGCACATTTCTGCACATCCCTCCAGTCAGGAGGGTCATCCCGGTCAGGGCCCTGCAGATATTCCATGCTTAATCAATACCGATTCGATGTAGGAACGTGTAGGGTCATAGAGAAGCCGTTTTCGATCCACTGGCAGGGCCTCTGCTTGAGAGGGAGATGGCTTCTGTGATAGGGGAGGCAGCAGGAAGCCGCTCTTGCTGCTGGGCCTGACCAGGTATGCCTTCTCTCTCACTCTCAGGTGCCCTGTGCTTCTTGCTGTGGCCTTTGAATCACGTTGGCAGGCCCGTCTGGGAAGAACCAGAGCCAGGTCTCCTTGTGGTGGATTCCTGGGTCAGGATGCTTGCAAAGAGTTTGCCCTCAATGCCCGATTTTCCTTCTGTGCATCGTGTGCTCCTCCAGGCTGGGCTGGGGGTTGCCTGAGGGCTTGGGGCTGGCCAGAAATGACTCTGTGTCATCCCAAGGGGGTGTGATGGCCACCCCTTGATGGCCCTTCCTTCCTGCCCCTGGGTGGCTGGTGCGCTCGAGGCCTTCCCAGGGGCAATTCTGGTCTTCCTGCCGGAGCCCATCCAGAGACCTGGGCAGCATAATTCAAAGGATGAAGCTGTTTACTGTGGTTGGGTGCCCTGCCTTCATCCTCCTCTGCACATAAGTAATGTTGAGTATGAGATTGCAGGTACTTGTGTGCCTGGGCACTCTAGGGCCCTCTGGAAGGCGCAGCGGTCAGTCTGGATGCCCACCTGCGGCAGGTACCTCCATGTGCCCCAACTCTGCCGAGTAGGTGAGGAAGCAACAGGTGTTGAATGACTAGCTGGACACTGGGGGGCTCTCTGGCTCATCCCCCAGACCGCAGGCTGGAGTGGTCTGAAGTCAACCCCCCTTCCAGAACTATCCACCTCGTTCCCTTCACCCAAGGTCAAAGATGGCAAAGCTGGGTTCAGATTGGCGGAGTGAGATGCCCATCTTCCTCTGGTGTGCCCATCACTGAGCCTAGCACTGAGAAGGGCACACAGGAGCATGGACACAGGTCCAGATGAGCACTCAGGAAGCAACCATAGGTGCTCTGGCAGGTGGTGTAGACAATGCAGCCTACAGGCAGCCAGACAGGGGAGAGGTCAGTGAGGCTGCCTGTCAGAAGGGAAGGTTGGACCAGGTGGGATGGGTCTAGGCAGAGAGCACGGAGCCCTGGGGTCAAGTCCTGGATCTCCCCCAACTCCCAGTGTGATCCTAGGCAAGTGGCTGCTCTCCAGGGAGCCTCGGTTTCCCCATTTGTACTGCAAGGAGGGTTGGAGCTGGACTGTGAGCAGGCCCACCCCAGAACCCCCCTTCCCTGCTGCCATTTCTGGCTCTTCCTCCAGACTCTGGCCTTCTCTGGATTTCCTCTGATCTCCCCAGGCTTGAGTTACACCCTTTCCTGATGTCGTACCTACGTCTACCTCCCTGCCCCTCCCTCCATCTGCATCTGCCCCGCCCCAAGAAAGGAGCTAGACAAATCAGCCTGGGATGCCACTGAATGCTGTCCTTTCTGTCCATGGGCCCCGACCTCCTCTCTCCCTGGTTCTCCACATGGGCTGCCCTTCCTGGGAGGGAAGGAGGGAGCTTCCTGGTGGGGTCCAGAAATCCTAGCGGCTCCTGCCAATGTGCCGCCCACCCCCAGTGACCTCAGGCCGGCCTGAAGGCTGGACCACCCGGGGCTGGGGAGGCTGCGGCCAGTGTTCTGGGGGACCAGGGAAGAGCCTGAAATGGATACGTGCCCCTGGCACAGGAGCTGAGGTTTTGGGAAGGCCAGCTGCTGCACACGCCCAGCTAAGCCTGAGGAGAAGGGGGGACATTGCCTGGAATGTTCTTCCCTTTCCCCACACCCTCCCCCAGCCGGTCAGGGCCTTTCCAACAGGCCAGGGGGTCAGCGCTCTCCTCAGCCCTGTCTGGCACACCTCATGGGGGGGCACTGTGGGCGCCCCTTACCCGCGGCCCCCAGATGCCGCCTCCTCCCTACAGCACGTGTCCTGACTCGGGCCTGGATCAGCAGCCCAGGGCGGGGGTGGGGTGGGGGGTGGCGGGGCAAGCGAGCCTCACGCTGGGCCGCCACAATCAGGCCTAATGAAAAGAAAGGCTGGATGCGGGCGGGTTGGGGTGGGGACTCGCCTGATGACTGCTCTCTGTGCCAGGCATCAGATGTGTGGGCAGGCCTCCAGGAGCATCTGTGGGACTCGGGGCTCTCCAGGAAGCGGGGCAGGAGTGGGGTGGGGCTCAGAGAGGGCTGGATGGGGAGCAAACAGACCTTGGCTTGAACCTTGGCTCTGGCCCGCTGCCTCCCTGGCTGGGGGGCCCTTCTGGGCTCCCTGCTGGGGTATGGGCAGAAAGAGCCCGGAGGCTGCCTCGGAATCCGGGCTCTCCCGCGAGCTGGCCGGGGACTACGGATGCCATCTCTGGAGACTCAGGCTCCTCATTTGCAGAATGGGGGTAACTAACGGCGCTCTGCTCTGCTCCCCCACTAGGTGCAAGATCTCAGCCAATCGCTTCCCTCCCAGGCACCCTTGTCTACAACACATGGGGAAGAACGCTCCCCCAGCTCTAGCCCTCGGCACGCTCGGGGCCTCAGTTTGTCCATTTGTATCCTGGGCATAATCCTCCTGTTACAAAATAGCCCACGTGCCCGTCCTGGGGAGGGCACATGGGGAACTTCTCAATATGGGCGGCCACTCACCCGCCGGCTGCCTGGCACTGGCCACCTCCTCCCTCTGTGGGCTCTCACAAGAGCAGCGACCCACCAACCTTGCCAGGTCAATGGGGCAAAGATGCCTATGCGCATGGGTCAGATGTGGGAACTGGGGCTGGGAGAGGTGCTGGTCCCTGGCTAAGGTTGCCTCACCACCAGGCTGGGGTCTGAATGCAAGTGTCCAGTGCTCTTCCCTCTGGACTTTGGCAGACTCTAAAGCAGCCCCATTGTCTCCCCTTGCATCCATTCACCACTTATGGAGCTGCTGCTCCCTAGCGACCAGCCCCTACAGGGATGCAAAGCTGAAGTGTCCCTGACTCCGGGAGCCCAGAGAAGATGAACCCCAACGTCTCCCTGCCTCTGGAGAGAGGATGAGCACCCCTTCTCTCCTCCGGCCACCTCCTAGGCCAGGCCCTCGTGGACTCTGCCCCAGCCCCGCCCCTTCCAATCCATCCTCTGCTCAGTAAACTCCGCTAGCTCCCTCCTGTCCCGAGACCTCATGCAAAGCCCCCCCCCCCCTCCCGCCCCCGTTTAGTGTTTAAGGCTCGGCAAACCGGCTCCAAGGTAGCTTTGCAGCCTCCTTACTCATCATGCTCCTTCAGACCCACCAGAGTCGCGCCAAACTGGCCTCTCTGCTCCTCTCCCACAAATCTCCCCCCTCAGTGGCTTTGCAGCAGCCGTGCTCGGGCCCCACCTCCTTCACGAAGCTGGTCCTGCTCCTACCCCTAAATCTCCGAGTATCTTAAAGACGTCCACACAGCTGTGCGTGTTGCCTCCTCTGACAAAGTGTCAACTTCCCGAGAGCCGCTGTCCCCCCAGGCTGACAGCACAGTGCCTGGGCCAGGGGAGATGCCGAAGAGGGGCCAACAGAGGATCCGACCAAACGCCAAAAGTAGCGCGAGCAGGGACACTCACTTCTGACTGGAGACCCAAAGAATCTGTGTCTGCATCGAACCCTGTGCCTCAACTTGTGGGGCCTCACTTGAACCCTGTCCTCTGCTGTTTCCAAGAAAGGCCCCCCGGCCTTCAGGCCCCTCGCTCCCCATCCTTCAGCTGGCCAGACGCTCCCTCCAAGGGGAGATGCCTGATTTCCCCAGAACTAATGCCAACCTCATGCCCTGAGGTTTCGGCAGTTAGATCTGTGGTTCCTGGGGAAATCGCTCTTCCTAGGAAACTGATGAGGTCTGCTGAGGGGGCTCTGCTGGAAGCAGGGGCGGGGTCTGTTTACTGGGCTGGTGTCATGGTACCCAAACCTTGGATCTTGGGCCTCTCTGTGGTTGGGCAATGGAGGCCAACACCAGCCTGTGAACCTTTAATAAGTGAGTGCCTACTGTGCGCTGACAGGGCTGTGCTTAGTAGGTGCCTACTGTGTGCTGACAGACATGTGCTCAGGGTTGGAAGGGAGTCAGAGTTTAGGGCAGACCCGTCTCCTGCCCTCCCACTACTCACAGTCTAGGAAGGGAAGGAGAACAGAGCTCAAACCCCTCATTGCTTGGAGGCTGAGGCCCCCTGAGGGAAGGGACTTGCCCAAGGCCACGTGGATATCGAGCAGCCATCCCAAGTTCTCTACCTCCAAATCCAGGGTGCTCCAGGGTCAGGAGGGGGCAGCATAGTGGTGCAGTGGAAAGAACAGGGAGTGGGGCCCTGAGTTCAAAGCCAGCCTCCTGCCCCACTGCAGGCCCCACTTTCCCTTGGGGCATTGGTCTCAGGGGGTGGACGGTCCCTGCTCTGGGCTGTGGGCCTGAATCTCTCCTGCTCCTTGGCTACTCTCTTCTCCCACCCGGCCCCAGCACATCTTGGGAGGAGGTCTTTCTGCCCTCTTTCTGGGCTCCAGGCCTGAGGGAAGCCCATGTCCAGCATGGGCCAGTCTGCTGCTCTCACCCCCATTTCGTGCACAGGCCTGAAGAGAGAGGCCAAGCCAGGATGTGCATTGCGCCTCGGGCGTCCCTGCCCCTCCAGGGACCAACACTTCCTAGTCACTCTGGGGCTCTGACCTGGGCATGCTCCCTCACTGGGGCCCACCTGCCCCAGTGCTTTCTGTCTCTGGGATGGCCTCCTGGCTTCTCAGCTGGTGTCCTCCCAGACCTACAGGGAGCCCTGACAGGGATTAGAGGCTCTTGGGGAGAAGGGAGGGAGGGGCCTGGATCAACTGAGGCAGATGGGGCAGTGAATCTGAGCCCCTACAGAGGCCAAGAAGTAGAGGGGAATTGTGAGAGCTGAGCCCACCAGGCCCGTGGAGAAAGGAAGGGAGCACCCGAGACTTCGGCTCCTTTTTCTAGAAGGATTGGGCCGGGGGCCCTCTGAGAGCCATCCCTCTCAGAGGCTGTAGTCAGTCCCACACCTCCCCAGGGCCAGGGTAGCATCGATTTCCTCCCCTATTCCCCCAGGCCCTCAGTTTCACAAAGGGGCAGCCTCCGCCCACCTGGTGTCCAGGCCTTGGTGTCAGCATTTATTAGGTGCCGACTGTGTGCTAGGCAGTGAGCATACAGAGGCAAAGACAGAGCCTCCTTGTCTCCCAGGCCTGTGCCCTTTCTAAAACACGGGTACACGTGGTGAATGCAGGGAAGCTTGGGAAGGAAACTGGGAATTCGGCATTCCAGGCACAGGGCACTGCCACTGCAAAGAGCCAGAGGTTGGATTGTGCGGGGCACTGTAGCTGGGAGCAGCCTTGAATGGCCTGTCATCCGTGTGTCCAGACACGTGTGGGCATTCTACATGTTCTCACACACACGCAAGTGAAGAGACTGGGGCTGGGAGGGTCCTGGGTCTCCTCATTTTGTAGGTTTGGAAACCCAGCCCAGAGAGGGACAGCGACTTGCCCGGAGCCACCCAGCGAGTGGCCAAGCTGGGCCTTGTCTACTTCTCTCCTCTCTGGCCTCAGGCATTTTATACCACTCAGGGAGAGACTGAGACCAGCACTGAGAAGTTCATAGAAAAAACGAATTCAAAGCCGGCCGGGTCATCTACAGGCAGGGAGCCAGTGGGTGGGCGGGGCCACCCAGGTAGCAAGGGGGCAAAGCTTGGATCGGAGCCTCGAACCCGGGTCAGGGTTCCGTCACCCCACAGTGCCGCCCCTGTGTCTTCAAAGGCTGGATGCTGTTTCTCCCCATCAGCCACAAGGGAATAGCCAGAGATGGGGTGTGGGGGGGAAGTCTGCCCCTGTGCATGGCTGGCCCAATGCTGGATCCCCACGGGAGCCCCACAAGCCCCCGGCGAAGCAAACACGAGGCTTCCCGTGTCTGCAGAGCTGCATGTTCATGCTTGCCTGGCCTACTTGGCTCACCTGCATCTGCATGGAAAACATGAGATAATGGGCGTGTGAGCTGCCGGCTGCTACATACAGCCTGGATGGGGGGCACCCAGATCACACACCCTCCACATCATTGGCGCCAACATCACTGCAAGATGCCTCGGCAGATGCCTCGCCCTTGGATCAGCTTCATCCAGTGCCTTCTTGAAGAAGTCCAGGGCCTTCTCACCCCCCATGGGACCTTCTGAGGGAGACCCACATTTTACAGATGAAGGATCGAGGCAGAGAGAGAGAGAGAGAGAGAGAGAGAGAGAGAGAGAGAGAGAGAGAGAGATGCCCACGGCCACACAGTGGCCAAGCCGTGACTCAGACATTCATTGTAATAACAACAGTAATGGGGCTGAGGTCATGCCTTAGGCTTTGCAGATATGATCATATCTGGTCATCATCACAGCCCTGTGCTTGAGGGGCTGTTGGGAGCCCCATTTCACAATGGAGGAAACTGAGGCAGATAATGGTTAAGGAACTTGCCCAGGATCCCACAGCTAGGAAGTGTCTGTGGCCACATTTGATTTCAGGTCTGCTTTGATGCCAAGCCCACCTTGAAGCACTTTCCCCTATAGAAAAACCAACAGCTTAACCAGGAAGGGTCATGTCTTAGAATTCAGCTCAGTCTTTCTTTTTTCCTAAACATCCCCTCCATTTTGAATATGATCTTCTCCACTTCCTAAAGTGGTCACACATGAAACAGGAGAGAGAGAGAGAGAGAGAGAGAGAGAGAGAGAGAGAGAGAGAGAGAGAGAGAGAGAGAGAGAGAGAGAGGGGAGAAAGGTAAAGAGACTTAGATAAGGGAAAGGAGAGGGAGAGAGAGAGAGAGAGAGAGAGAGAGAGAGAGAGAGATGCCCACGGCCACACAGTGGCCAAGCCGTGACTCAGACATTCATTGTAATAACAACAGTAATGGGGCTGAGGTCATGCCTTAGGCTTTGCAGATATGATCATATCTGGTCATCATCACAGCCCTGTGCTTGAGGGGCTGTTGGGAGCCCCATTTCACAATGGAGGAAACTGAGGCAGATAATGGTTAAGGAACTTGCCCAGGATCCCACAGCTAGGAAGTGTCTGTGGCCACATTTGATTTCAGGTCTGCTTTGATGCCAAGCCCACCTTGAGGCACTTTCCCCTATAGAAAAACCAACAGCTTAACCAGGAAGGGTCATGTCTTAGAATTCAGCTCAGTCTTTCTTTTTTCCTAAACATCCCCTCCATTTTGAATATGATCTTCTCCACTTCCTAAAGTGGTCACACATGAAACAGGAGAGAGAGAAAGAAGGGAGAAAGGTAAAGAGACTTAGATAAGGGAAAGGAGAGGGAGAGAGAGAGAGAGAGAGAGAGAGAGAGAGAGAGAGAGAGAGAGAGAGAGAGAGAGAAGGGGGGAGGGAGACACAGACAAGGAAAAGGAGAGAAACAAGAGAGAGAAAGAGGAGGAGGCAGAGACAGAAACAGGAGCAGTTCAGCTCCATCAGCACTGTAGTCATGCCTGACAGGAGATGCAGTATCCCATACCCATGGCCCCCCACTTATGCAAAGGAGAGAGGGAAGGGTATATTTTCTAGTCTCCTGGGGAACTGAGCTTGATCAGCGTCTCCCTGGCAGGGGGGGCTCTCAGACTGCATTTCCATTCTACAAACATCGATAAAAGCTCTGTACAGAGTAAACCTGGACTAAGGCATCACTGATGGAGGGTGACCTATTTGTAGCTGTCTGTGTTTACCCGGATGCTAGAGGAGATTACAGAGAGTGGGTGAGAGCAGGTTCTGGAATCAGGAACACCCAGGTGCCCCCCACTCAGATTTTGCTGTGGGATCCCGGGCAGCGATCTGCATTGGGAGAGGGAGTGTCCTCACCTGGGAGACCCCAGATAAAGGAAGCCCCAGGTCTGGGCCCTCCCCTCCCCACAATCATCTAACTCCTAGCTTCTTAAACTGTGGGTCACATAACTGGAATGTGGGGGGCGGCTAGGTGGCACAGTGGATAAAGCACCGGCCCTGGATTCAGGAGTACCTGAGTTCAACTCGGGCCTCAGACACTTGACACTTACTAGCTGTGTGACTCTGGGCAAGTCACTTAACCCCCATTGTCCCGCAAAAAAACCAAACAAAAACCAAACAAACATAACTGGAATGTGGGGCTTGTGAAAAGTTTGCCAACAGTGAGAGGTTATGTATACCTATTTTATCTACCTGTGTACCTGGGCTCACATACAGGTTTCTTCAGTAAAAGGGGTGGCGAGTGGAAAAAATTTAAGAAGCCCTGGTCTAAGTGACAAGACTTTGCATTCAGTAGAGAAAACAGTCTGAAGTCAGAGGAACTTGGGCAAGTTGCTCATGCTCTCTGGGCCTCAGTCTCCCCCCTGTCAAAAGAGGGAGCTGGGCCAGACAGCCTCTAAGGTCCCTGACACCTCAAGATGGGTCAACCTTTCCTCTTTCTCCTCAGTGGCCAAACTGCTCAGTGCCAGTGGGAGAGGTGAGAGCTGTGATGTCAAGGCCTGGGTGTGAATTCAGACTGCAGCGATGGGGGACCCCCCCACCTTGAGCCTCGGTTTCTCCCTCTGTCATATCTGTCTGCAGCGTCCTCCTCCCAAAATGGCTGGGAGGGAGGCTTTCTGGGCACTGGCAGGCACTCTAGAAAGGGGAGCCGCATGACCTGGGAAGCCACACTCTGACCCGGCCCTGTCCTGGACGTTGCTGGCATGGCTGGTGCAGTCAAGCTGCGACACTGTTATTGACATCACCATTGGTATTGCTTTGCTCACACCTGTGTCTTCAGGAACACTAATTTCCTAGGCTGGGGGCTCCCTGAACTTGTCCAGAGCCTGGCAGCCCCCCTCTGTCTCCAGAGGCTGTCTTCAGGAGAGGCAGGGGGCCCTGCCCATGGGGTATTCTCGGGCCAAAGGCCTGTCCTTGGTGGCCTAGCCAAGAACGCCCAGGGGCCCGAGGCCCATCTCCAAGTGTGCATGGGCATCCTGGAGAAGGGAGATGCTGGCGCTCTGTGAAGACTCTGGCCTCATCAGCAAAGGAAGGTGGTGGCCGATGTTGACACAGCAGGGAGGGCAAACAGTGGCTTTCAATAGCTCGAGGATGGAGAGGCAGCTGGGAAAGGAGCCTATTCAGGATGGGCTGATTCATCCTCTTCATTTGGGCAAACACTGGGGAGAGCCTGGTGCCCTCTGAGGGCCTGGGGCACTTCCTTGAGAGGGTGCCCTCGGGTTCAAGGAGAGCCGGAGGCTGGCGATGGCTGGGTTGCTAAGGGAGCCCCTCGGTGGTGAAGAGCAAAGCAAATAGCTGAATGGGCTGGGAGTAAATCATTCATTCCAAAGGTGATTATTGATGGGCTTGGGAGAGACTGGCACAGTCTGGCTCTGAGTTCCCCTTGTCAGAAGTTTGCTTTCATCAGAAAGCAAACACTTGGGCAACCACTTTGGGGCTGCTTCTGGGTGCTTTTGCCTCATACCCTGGACGTGGGGGAACGCCGGCTCTGGGCTTTCCATGGATCAAAGAGAAAGGAGGATGGGGCAGGAGAATGGGCCTTTGCTCCTCCAGGGGCCAGGCAGGCAGGAGCGAGGGGCAGCGTCCAAACCAAACAGCTGAAAGTGACACTGTGAACTCACTGGGAGCCTGGCTGTCCCAGGTGGGGGAGTGGGGAGGACCAGACTCCTCTTGGGGATGGTGGTCATGGGGACACAGCTTTGGAAGGACAAGGCTGACTTGGAGCAGAATGGCCAGGAGGAAGGAGCACCAGGGAGCAGGGATGAGAGGCTGGGCTCGAGTGCAAAGAGCTGGGACATTTAGCTTGAAGACAGGACAGGAAAGTAGAGGGGGGACCCGAAGGCCGGGCACTCTGGGCTCTCACAGGGGCACATGAGCTGCGACAGTGAGTGGCAATGGGGGCGGGCACGGAGAGGAACATTCTGACCTGACGTCTGGAGAAAAACCCTAAGAATGGGAGCTGTCCCAGAGAAGGGCCGGCTGTCCAAGGAAGCAGAAGCGTGGCCCTCCCTGGGGGGCTGCAAGCCACATCTGGGCAAGCCGCTTGTCAGGGCATCCTGGGACAGACCCCAAAACACCCGGCTCAACAGGACCTGAAAGTGCTGGTGGTTCTGAGCAGAGACTTGGAGAAGCCAAGCTCACCTCCTGTAGGATGTGGAGATGGGTAGAGGCAGGGGCAGGAGCAGAGGCAGGGGCAGAGGTAGGGGCAGTGGCAGGGGTAGGGGCAGAGGCAGGAGCTGGGGCAGAGGCAGAGACAGAGGCAGGGGCAGGAGCAGGGGCAGGGGCAGGGGCAGAGGCAGGGGCAGGGGCAAGGGCTGGGAAGGGCAGGCAGAGCCAGCCCCGAATGCCAGGGCCAGGCAGGGCAGAGCCGGAAGCCCAGGCTCAGACAAAGCCCAGAGCTGGCGGGCTCCCTGTTGCAACACCCTTCGTGAGTGCCATGCTGCTGAGCTGGGTCAGGATGAGTCAGCACTGCCTCTCGTGACTGGCCGCTGGGCTCTAGGGTTACCCAGAGGTGATCACTCCCCTCTGTGTCCCTGCCCAGGGCTGGCATCGACCCATTCTGGGGTCTAGAGGAGAGGGCTCAGGAGCTTTGCAAGGCCCGGGCAGCCTGGTGTAGCAAGGAGGGTCTCAGGGGTTGGGTTTGAGGCCCTTCCTCACTCTGCACTGATGATCCAGCCCCCCCGCCATTTCCAGCTGTGTTACTTGGAGCTAGACGATTGTCTCTGGGTCTCCTCTGTAAGGCCAGGGTGGGTCCCGTTAGGTGAACCTCCTGATTTGATGCACAAGGAATCTGGCCGGAGAATTGTGCAGTGGCCTCCGTGCCCAGTCCAGGCTGTAAAGAAGCCTCCCTGCTCAGGGGCACACAGGCAGTCTCTTGGAGAGGGTCAGGGATGGAGGCAGGGACAGAGGATGGGGAGCAGAGGCACATGAATGCAGGCTGGGAAGCCGGCTGGGGCTGGACCCTGAGTCTCCAGGATGCTTCTCATCCAGCGCTCCCTACACTCCCCTCTCCACTTCCCTGCCCCTGCCAGGCCTATCACTGAGACACGCCTCTCTCCCCTGCCCCATGCTGTACCCCTATTCTTGCACCTGGAGGGCAGATGGGGCCCCAGCTCTGCAGCCCTACGGGTTCAGGTGGAGCCCCACCAGCATCAAGAGCGCTTTCCTCCTGTGTAATGTCACCTCTCCTCTGCCGGAGGGTGGGCTGGGCTGGTGGGGCTGGGCGTGAGTCCCTCCCTCTGCTCCTGGCTGTCCTGGGGGTCTGAGAAGAAGGAATCTTATTGGCTAGTCCCTCCAGGAGGAGCCTGAAGGCCTGATGAGGGAAGATGACCTAGCCACCACGACCAGCAGTGCCCGAAATCCAGAGCTGAAGGGTCATCCTGGCCATGCTCTGCACTTCCCAGAGAAGGAAACTGAGGCACAGAGCTCAGCTCAGAGCACCTCCCTTGGCACCCAAATGCCCACTTTTCTTCCAAAGGGGACGATGGCCACTGAGGGCTCCTTGGGCTGCTCGTGCCCATCATGGGGCCCTTGGAGGTGTGCAAATACCTTATAAATAGCACCCACTGGATCTTCACAAAAAGGCGGGTGCTATGGTTGGTTTCATTTTATAGAGGGAGGGGTCTGGCACCTTGCTTCTGCCTGTGGCTGAAGGGGCTCTTGGCTCCCTCAGGCATGGATGAAGGAGCAGGTGTCCAGGCCGGGGGTCTGCCCCAGCACAAGGGGCCCTTCCTCGGGAGGGAAGCTGCATTCTCTGAAATCTCTTTAGTGTTTTTTTGTTGTTGTTGTTTGTTTTTGTTTTTGAGTGAGGCAATTGGGGTTAAATGACTTGCCCAGGGTCACACAGCTAGTAAGTGTTAAGTGTCTGGGGCCAGATTTGAACTCAGGTCCTCTTGACTCCAGGGCCGGTGCTCTATCCACTGCGCCACCTAGTTGCCCCTAGTGTTTTGTTTTTTATGGAAAAGAAACTATCCCTGTGCTTCTGTGTAGATTTGAGGTCTGATGGGGACAGAGACTATTCTCCTGGTCCCAGGGAGGTCCAAGGACAACAGAGATGCAGCCTATCCTGTTGGAGCTGGGATGGTTCAAGAACAGGGAAGGGCAGAGGTGGAAGGCAATCTAGAACACATCACGTTAATGTCAGAACCAGGGTGGTCTTAGAGACTGTGTTCCACTCCCTCCTCTTACGAGCGAAGAAACTGAGGCACCAGTGGGGGAGATGATTGTCCAAGGTCCCACTGACAGGGCTCTGCCCGAAACCTCTGGGCTTCCAGGTCCACGGGCTAGAACCTTGATGGTGAAACCTTCTCCTCTAAATCTGGAGCTCCAGCATCCCATGGAGTCTTGTGGTCCTCCCGGGCCTGGTCCGTGCACGTTCTGGGGACCATTTAGCACTGTGTGTGTGTGGGGGGGGGGTGGAGAAGGCTGGGAAGCTGTCCTCCTTAGCTTGAACATTTCAGGAGGGGAGGCCCCACGCCACTGTCTCTCCCTGGGCTCTGGATATAGACACCATGGATGGGATCTAAGAGATGAGCTTGTGGCTCAGGGGAAGCAATAAATGAATGAATGAGTGAATGAATGAATTGGTGAATGAGTGAGTGAATGAGTGAGTGACTGAATGCACAGTGGATGGATGAATGAATGAATGAATGAATGAATGAATGAATGAATGCATTCTCCCCAGGGCTCTGGGGGTGGTATTTCTACTACCTGAACAGAAGCAGTTCTATGCTGGGTTCCACGGCCTGCCCAGCCTGCCTGGCACACCTCCTGCTGCCTTGGCTGAGACGGGGATGGGGGCTGGAGCTGGATTTGGGAGGCCTAATCCCCAGCTCCCCAACTCCTGCCCCCCTGGCCTTGCCCCCACCCAGGCCACTTTGCCTGAGTGGCTTCTTTCCCGGGGTGACCAGTGAGTGCCCAGCGTGCAGGGGCTCATTCCCCAGCAGGAGTCCATCACGGGAGCTCAGATGAGGTTCACTCCTTTGTCATTTGCAGCATGTGAGAGGGTTTAGAATAAGTTCCTATTTGCCCAGGAATGAAGGAAGTCAGCCCGCAGAGAGGTCTCTTCCACATCCCCACATCTTGGGAAAGCTGCAGACTGCTGCAGCATCCGTGCGCGCATCCCGGTCTCTGCTGGACAAAGCCAGAGGCCAGAGACTGGTGGGGCCCTGCCAGGGCACCTAGCCCCACCATGAGGAAAGAGATTTGATGGCTTGTCCTGGGTCACACAGGGAGCAGCAGAGCTGAGATTCAAACCCAGGTCCTGCGAGTACAAAAACCTTTCCATCTCTCCAGAGAAAGTTTCCCGGGAGGCGGATGGCACGAACACATGCAGATCTGGACAGAGCCTGTGGAAGGAGGACTGCCTCCAGCACAGCTCCTTGGGCATGGCCCGGGCTTGGGCTATTCCATCAGGACGTTCCTGGGTGTAGCCCCTGCTGCTGAGCCTTCCCTCAGAGGAATCCGGGGGCCTCCCATCCAGTCCAAGCCCCTCTTTTTACAGGGAGGAAAGAGGCCCAGGGAGGGAGGGAGGCAGGATTTGAACACAGGTCCTTTGACTCGAGCGGGTCCCGATGCCTTTAGAAGCACAGTGCCGGGGCAGCTAGGTGGCGCAGTGGATAAAGCACCGGCCCTGGATTCAGGAGTACCTGAGTTCAAATCGAGCCTCAGACACTTGACACTTACTAGCTGTGTGACCCTGGGCAAGTCACTTAACCCCCATTGCCCCGCAAAAAAACCAAAACAAAACAAAACAAAAAAAAGAAGCACAGTGCCTAAGAACCTATCATTAGGAGCAAGCTTTATTTAGTACCTTACATGGTCAGGTACCAACTTCCCCCAGTTTCGAGGCGGGTATGCAGCATTGTGTCCCCGCAGTCTCTCACCTCTCCCAGCAAAGGAGTTGGCCTTGCCTCTACCGGGGCCACTTTGGCCACTCCTGTGCCTGTGGAGAGGGAATGCTCGCCGCCCCCCCCCCCCAAGACAACAAGGACGCCCAGGAGAGGAATGAGAGCCCAGGGATGATTTTCCACAGGGAAAGAAAAGACCCCCCCCCAAAGCCCATGATTGTCTTTCTTTTTTTAAAAGCCTTTTCTTTGGCGGGTTTAAAGGGGCAGTTACAGTTACCGGGTCATCTGTGGTCAGGGGTGGGGGCACCCTGGGGGACACAGCCCTGTGCTAATCTCTGAATCTGGTCAGAAAGCCCAAGTCAGGGGCGGCTGGTGGGGAAACAATGTCCCCCTATCAGGGAACTTCCTAAACAATCTTCCCGGGTAACCTGAGCTCCTGAAAAACGATCCGGATGGCAGCCGGGACAAAGCGCCCCTTCAGAGAGCTCCAGCGCCGGGCCCAGCCTTTGTTCTAGCTCCCTGGGGGCGGGGTGGGCCTGGAGGAAGAGGAGACCCAGCCCGAGCGGTTGCTATCTGCGCCCCATCGGAGTGGCTGCGGACCAACCGTAAGAGGAGGGGATCTTTCCATTCTCACCTAGCCCGCGGGGAGCGCATCTAACCAGGGGAAGAAGGCTGGGTTGGGCTGCCCCTGCCCATGTGAGCTGGGCCGGGGCACAGCATCACCTTCCTCACCTGGGAGCTCCCTCCGAGCCCATGGACATCTGTGTCTTCTTCCAGGAACCTGTGGTCACCTGTTCTCAGACTCTCTTCCCTTCTACCTGGGAGAGGCCGCCTTCTACTATCTAAGCTCTCTACTAGCTCGAACTTGGAACAGTCCGTGTTCTAGATTCCACCACAGCTCTGACCTGCCCTGTTCTAGACTCCCTCTCGGCTTTGACTTGTGGGGTTCTAGGGTACTTCTAAGTCTAGATTGTTCAGCTATTTCAATGCCCATATAATATCCTTGTAAGAAGCCATTTCTGAGCCCCCAGAGCGTTCTCTGGCTACTGAAGATAGCAGCCATGGAGGATCAGTGGCTTGCCCAACCCCACACAGGCTGACAGTGAGCCCCAGCCATGGGATTCAAACCCAGGTCCCCCGCAGACTCTCTCTGCCTCCCCGTCTCTCTTTTGCCCTGATCCCATCTGACCTCTCCCTGGTCTTCTCCTAACTGGTCTGTCTTCCCCAGGAGACAGCCAGCTTTTTCACCGATGGATCCCCGGGGGTCTGGGCAGGAAGCCTTGCTCACAGCAGGGACTGAGTGATTATTTCTGACATTCATTTATGTGGATTTGTCAAGTGCTTTTGTTGTACTAGGCCCTGTCTGAGGTGCTAGGCTTACAAAGACATACATCAAACTGTCCCTGACCTCAGGGACCTTCCATTTTAGGAGGGGAGAACCATCTAGAATGTTCAATACAAAACCCTCGCAGAGTGATTTTGGAGGGAGGGCGCTAGGTGACCAGGGACTCACTATGGGTGGGCTTCCTATTGTGTCAGGGGTCAGATGTGCCCCGGGGCTTGCAGGGCCACCCCCGGGACTCAAGGTCCCATAGCCCTCTGGAAAACGCCCTTGAACTTGGGTGGGCAGAATGGGGCTTTTTTGTGCATCCATCCACTAGATGTCGCTGTGTGGCCACGAGTGGTGCCTGGTCTGGTCTGGTCTGGGAGCCAAGGCTTTCCTCTTCAGAGCAGCTGGCCTGTTCTCCCACCTCCCGAAGACCCTACCTTTGTTGATTGGAGAGCGGCCTGCTGACTGGTCAGTGGTGACCGTGCCGTGGCTTGTGCCCTTGGTACCAGAAGGCAGAGCCAGGACCAGAACCCAGGGCCTCTCACTCCAGAGCTGGCTTGTGGCCACGGCGTCACCCTCCTGCCCCCCAGGACTCCTGGAGTTGAGATTCGCTGGACAGCCCGCTCACTCTGCCAAGTCTCAGCCATGGGGCATGCTGGGAGAAGGGCCAGGGGCCAGACCTGGGATCTCATGGAATATTGAAGTGGGGACACTCCCTCTGCACTTTCTCCTGGATACCAGAGACGGGACTTGAACCCAGATCTTCCTGGCTCCTCTGTACAGCGTCACTGCATTTCCCAGGGTTTGTATCAGCTTCCATGGCCAACCTCTGGTAGAGGGTGTGAGGGTGACCTGGCCTCTCCAAGGCTCTGCTCACAGAACACCGGTTCTGACAAGGTCCTACTGAGTTGGAAAGGCTTTGAGGACACGGTGCTGGAGCTCCCAGCCCGGCCCAGCCCAGCCACCCACTAGCCAGAAAACCTTGGACAAGTCCTCTCCTTTCTCTGTGCCTCAGTGTTCCCTCTGTAAAAGGAGACTTGAGGGCAGCTAGGTGGAACAGTGGATAAAGCCCCGCTCTGGATTCAGGAAGACCTGAGTTCAAATCTGGTCTCAGACACTTGACAATTACTAGCTGTGTGACCCTGGGCAAGTCACTTAACTCTCATTGCCCCAAAAAAACAAAAACAAAAGGAGACTTGACATGTGTGCCATCCCAAGACCAGCTCAGGCAAAGGTCATCAGCAGATTTATTTCCTCAATTCCCACTCATCAGCACCAAGGGTGGCCCCCAGGGTGTGGATTTTTTTTCAGGCACACCATCCTATCAAGATCATATTCTAGGTTGTGGAGGGATTATAATTTGCTTCATGGAGAAGGGAGAAATCAGGGCTTCCTGGAGTGCTGGTGGTTAAAGGTGCTCATGATCAAGGGCTCCGATGCACTCCATGGCTCCCTATGGCTTCTGGAAAACACAGGACTCCTCAGCCCAGTGTTAGCAATCTGGCCCGTCTGCCTTTTCAGATACTTCACATCATTGCCTTTCACACACTTTGTGCTTAATCCCAACTGGTCACTCTGGGGGTGTGGGGGAGACAGCGCAGAGGCCTGGATTCAGGAAGACCTGGGGGAGTCGCTTCACTTCCGCCTGTCTCAGCTTCTTCATCTGTCAAATGGAGATGATGATAGCACTGGCCTCCCAGAGCTGTGGTGAGAGTCAAAATGAATGGTCTCTGTAAAGTGCTCTGCAAACCTCATAGTGAATGCTACATAAATGTGAACCGTTGCTGTTATCATTATTAGTATCTTTACTTGCTGTTCTCTAAATATGACAGTTCAGCTCTGCCTCCACATCCCTTCTCATGCCTCTTCCTCCAGGAAGCCTATCTTGATCTGTCTAGCTCATTAGGATTCTCTCCCCGCTCACATCACCTCTTTACTCCTCTGTGTCCCCGTTGTCTCCCCTGATAGAACAGAGGCTCCCCAAGGGCAGGGATTTTATATCCCCAGCACCTGGGCACACAGTAGGGCCTTACTGCTTGAATAGGAATCCTTGCCCAGTCAGGATTTCAGTTTCTGTAGGCCTGAGGGAGCCCAGGATGGGCAATCTGATCCCCCAGTTGCCCAGGCTCTCTCTCCCCACAAGAATTTGTTTATAGTTTGCATTTACTTTTTTTTTGGGGGGGGGGGCTGCAGATTGTAAGCTCTGTGAGGCCAGGGGCTGGTTTTTTTCCTAGTCTCTGTATCCTCTGGGTTTCGTGCCTGGCACACAGATGATGGTTGAAGAATGACTGGATAATAAGGAGCACAGGATTTGGGTTTCATCTCCCTGTCTGTCCTTTGCTTCCCTGCAGCCTGGCTCAGGACCCCCCTGCATCAGTTTCCCCATCTGTAAAAGGAAGGGATTGGATCAGATGAGCTGGAAGGTCCCTTCAAACATGTCAGACATGCTTAGGGAGAACTGAGGAGTCAGTCAAACAGCTTCCTCCCCTCCCTTAACTCAGCAGTACCGGTGGGAATTGCAGAGAGGGCCTGAGAAGGGCTTTTGTTTCAGTCAGTCAGTCAGTCAGTCAGTCAGTCAGTCAGTCAGTCAGTCAGTCAGTCAGTCAGTCAGTCAGTCAATCAACCAGGCATCAATCAGAGGCTTTGGGCAAAGTGAGTAACTCCTGAGGAACCACCTGGGGTTAGGAGAAGCGGTGCATCTGATCTCAGCCTGAGTCTCCCTCTCTCCCTCTCTTCTGTGGGCTGGAGGACCTAGCGAGCTTTGGAAGGCCCAGAAGATGTGGGGTGCCCCTGTGCCCTGGTGACTGGATGTGGTTTGGAAGGCAGCTTCATGCCCCTACAAAGAAGCCCCCCCCCCCCCGTGCCTCCCGAGGAGCCCACCAGTGAGCAGGAGCCACAGGGCCCCCGCTGTCTCAGGCGCTCTCTGCATGTGCTGAGGGGGAGCAAGTGCGTCACAGGCTTTTGGGGGGGTGTCTTCTACCAGTCCTGCTTACTGCAGCACCTTGGTAAGTGTCCCTTTCTAAAAACAGTGTCTAGCTGAGCGATAAGGTAACCGTAATCAGCCCAGGGGCCTACGGGGCGGGGGCTTGAGTCGCAGCGCTCGAAGCCCAGTCTAGAGCCCTGAAGGGGCGTGGCAGCCTGCTCGGGGCCCCAGCTTGTCGGAGCGTGGGCTGTTGGAGAATAACCCCAGCGCATGAGCTGCACATCAACAGCCGTGTTTAAAGCCAGGGACCCCCAGCCCCAGCCGCAGCCCCAAGGCGAGCGTGCCAGCAGTCCCGGGAGGAAACTTTTTTCCCCGGGTAACAAGTCGTGTGTGTGTGTGTGTGTGTGGGGGGGGGGCAGGCTGAAGGAGAAGGCAGTGAGTTTCTGCAGCAGCCCATTGGCTCGGAAGGCCCCCTCGGAGGAGGAGGAGGGTTTGGCAGAGAGGAGGGTGGAGATAGGAGGCATTCCAGGTGTCGGGAAAGGTATGTGGGCTGGCTCCCAGGCAGAGAAGGGAGAAGCCGGCCCGCATGGGGCAAGGCTCATCTGGCTGCAGAAGCCGGCCCAGGAATGTTCCGACGAGCTGCCCCAGCAGGAGTGTGCCGCTTCCGCACACCTGGCCCTCTCCGCCAGCCCCTCGGCCCGGATGGAGAGGGAGGGAGGAAGAAGCAGCCCTCTGCTTGGGGCAGGACCCTGCTGATCCCGACATCCAGCGCCGGAGGGGGTCTCGGAGGTCATTGTGTCCCTCCCCAGGGGCCGCGGCCCGAGCTCGGTGGAGATGATGCGCGCTCTGCAGTCACACTGCCTCTCATTGCAAACCCACAGCTTTACACGGCTGAGTGGGAGGTCTCCACCTGGGGCAGCAGACGCTGCCCCCACCCTCAGGAAGCTCCCCTGGAGCAGGGACATTAGACACAAACAGCACTTTGGTCTTTTAGGTTGTTTCCCATTTTTAACACTCGTTTTTTAAAAAGTTTGAGTTCCAAACTCCCTCCCTCCCTCCCTCCCTCCAGGAGAAGGCAAATAACTTGCTATCCTTTGGGAGCCTCGGTGAGGGAGGACAAAGAAGGTGCCATGGGAGATTGCTCTTTTCCATTTCCTGTCTACAACTGCTCTCCTCCCAACTTCGAGGGAGGGCCAAGGCCACGCCCCCACCCCACCCCCTCTAGCTTTCTTTGGGCACTCCTGACCCTCACCATGTCTCTCTTCTTTAGTCTCCCCACCTCTTCTCACTCTCTTTGCTGCCTAAAAAAAATGCTCAGGTCTCCCCCATCTTTCTTTTGCCACCGGGCAGTGCCTTATGCACTTGTCTCCCCACCCCTTTTCAGGCACGGCAGCCTAGGTAAGGCAGTGGTACATTTCCCCTGGGACTGGGCTTCTTGCTAGGGGTCTCAGGGGCCTCAGATCTCCAGGCCCCAGTTCTGCATTGTCCTGGGTGGCGACCGCTTCCTTGCTAGAGGGAAGTGTGGCCTTGGTGGATTTATCCAATTAGAATTGTGATGTTTAAAATCTAAATGTGTGGTTGCCTTAAATTAGGAGCCTTAGCACCAGTCTTTGGGCATTAAACATGCTAGGTATTTACATGGAGTTCAGAAAGTTAAGAAAAGGCCTATCTAGCCTAGAGTTCCAGCCTGATCTGGTTCTTCCTCAAGTCCTCCACCAAGAGCTTGCTTCAACCACCAACTCCCCGCAAACTTCGTGTGGAAGCTTTTTATAGGTCCAGAGGAGAGGAGGTCCTTACACATTGCTTCAAGCTGATTGGTTAGCGTCATCCAAAACCATTGATTCACTGGACTTGAAGTTGGTCTCTTGTTGAGTTCAAAGTCCTTAGCTTCTGAGAATACCTTCTTAAGGGTGCAGCTGTGGTTACAATCTAATTAACTTTAAGTAGGCTAATCAGCAAAGTGAATCACACTCACTGAATTCAATCAGTTTGGATTAATCTCCAGGTGAGCCTTTGAGTATCTGCCAAATCCCATTATTTTCTCACAGAATCTTAGAGGGACCCCCCCCCCCAACTCCTTCTTCCCTCTCTTGTTATTTTCAGCAATGGATCCCTTGCAGGTGAACATGTCAAAAAAGCATGCCTCCTGTGGCGAACACTTTTATTCATGACCCCAACAAAACTCCCAAAAGGAATGAAACATATATATATATATATATATATATATATATATATATATATATATATATATATCAAGGTCACCAGCTTCACTCTCTCCTCCAGTGTCATCTGGGTCCAGTGGCAAGATAGATATCAGGATGACTGGAGATGACCCTGGATGTTGAAGGCAATTGGGGTGAAGTGACTTACCCAGGGTCACCCAGCTAGTAAGTGTCTGAGGTGAGATTTGAATTCAGGTCCTCCTGACTTCAGGGTCAGTGCTCTATCCACCATGTTACCTGCATATCCGTACATACACGTATAATACACATAAATACACACACTACTTCTCAGTAATGGATGGGACAGGCTCCAGTTCTGGAGTCAGAAAGCCTGCGTCCAAATCCACAGGGCAAGCCATCAACTCGCATCATCCCTCAGTTCCCACCTCTTAACAAAAAGAAAGAAAAGAGGGTGTTGGATGGGGTGCCTCCGATCGCCACGGCGCCCCAAAGCTCAGAGCTTCTGGATGTTCAGGTGCCCTAAAGGCTGGACTTGGAGCCTTTCCATCCATTGCCAGGCCCTGCTCCTGTGGGCAACCCGGCACCTCCAGCCCTGCTCACTGGCCAGGCACCTTGCAGCTGGTTCACTAGGGGCTGGAGGCGGTGTCCCAGTCCCTGCAGGTGGCCAAGGAAAGAAGTCCAGGGCTTTCCTTTTTCTCTCGGTGTCCCTTGGAAAGGGCCTCGGACTGTTTCCTTTCCTGACTCTCCTGGCCTCTTTCCATCTTCTTCGGGGATCCCTTTCTTTCTTCTCTGCCCTCCTAGCTCTGGGAGAAGGAAGAGGAGGAGGAAGATTGTTGTCCGTCCTTCCTGGGACCAATAATATCAAGTGAATTGAATGGAAGAGGAGATGGAGGAGGAACCAAGGGCTCTCCATTCAAACACCCTCCCGGCCCTCCCATCGCCGCCGGACCTGGTCCTGTCTCTCCTCCCAAGAGGCTTCCATCCTCACGGGGAGGGAGACCAAGGCGCCTGGAAAGCACAGAGCACGAGAATCCCGACAGGGGGCGGGTCTGGGAACCGACAGCGGCTTCAGGAGGCGGGACTCGGGGAACTAAACGCGATGGGGATTCGGCGCTCAGGTCGTTGGGGCGGGGCCCAAACACAGGGGCCGTGAAAGGGGTGGGTCCAAGGGAGCGGATTGGCTGGGGCTCGAGCGGCTGAAGAGGCGGGACGGGAACAGGAGGTCGCCGAGGATTGGCGGCGGAGACGTTGAGGGCGGGATTCGAGCCTGGAAGGAGGCATGTGCGAAGAGGAGCGAGACACATGATTGGGGGAAAAGCCGTTGGAGGCGGAGCTCGAACCGCCGGGCGAGCTTTGGGCCGGCACCGCGCAGCGGATTGGAGAAAAGGCCGTTGGGGGGCGGGTGCCTGAGCACCGGCCGGGCCCTATCGAGGAAGATGGCGGCGCCCAGTGAGGAGTCGGACTGTGCGGGCTTCAGCTTCGGGCCAGTGGAGGCGGCGCTAGCGGCGCTGGAAGCCGATGAGGAGCCGGGCCGGCGGCTGGAGCGGCTGCGGGAGATCATGGAGCTGCTCCGCGAGCAGCAGCACCGGTAACGGAGGGGCCGACAGCAGGGGAAACTGAGTCAGGGTCCCACGGGGCGGGGGCTCGGCGGCCCGGAGCCCGGCTCTGGAGATGACGTGTGCTCCAGGCCCCGCCCCAGCCTCGACATTCCCGGGAGCACGGACGTGACCGCAGGGGCCGCACCAGCGGGGCGCTCGCTCGGCACATAGTAGGCCCACAGGCGTGCTTCCCTCCCCTCGCCCCCTGCGGCGTCAGGTGCCCGCCCCGAGGCTGGGCTCTCACCGCTGCGCCGCGCGGCTGCTGTGGCCCTGGCTTCCCCGGAGAGTGAGGGTGGATCGGCTTTCCTGCTAGGGTCTCCAGAATCCTGGAGGATGGGCCTGGGATCCGAGGGGACCAGCACCCGCGCACACCCACGTGTCCCACGCTGTGTCCAGGAGGCTGGGAGGGGAGGGCGGAGAGAAGGGGCGGCTGGCCTTGGCGGGGTGCGGGACCTAGAGTCCGAGAAGTGGGTGCGAGGCTGCCGCCTTCTGGGAGCCAGAGATAGACCGAGCCAAGGCACCAAGGGGGCCAGCGGGAGGTTGTGTGCCAGCCAGTGGGCCGCTGAATAGGCAGGTGGTTGTGATGCGTGTCTGCCCAAGTGAGTGCTCACATGCATCGAGGGATGCGTGGGTTGGGTGGCTGGATGATGGATAAATGATAGGTGGATAGACAGATGGATGGGTAGATGATGGAAGGATAGATATGTATGGAAGGGTAGATGATAGATGGATAGATGATGGGTGAAGAGATGATGGAAGGATGGGTCAGTGACGGACAGATGAATAGATGGATGGGTAGATGGTAGATGGATAGAAGGCTAGATAGATAAATGGAAGGAAGGAAGGATGGGTAGGTGATGAACAGATGGCTAAAGCATTTATGAAGTGCTTTTGGTAGGCTGGACCCTGCTCTGTAATGCCAGACTTGCCTCTGTATTTCCAGCCTGGGCTCTGGGTTCTGCTCTCTGGACTCACCTGAACCATTGTCCTTCCTTTCCTAGTTGGCAGCTGTTTAGTTACTTGAAGCCAGCTGTCATGGGTCCCTTGGCCTTCCCTTCTCTAGGCTGAACATCCGTATCATTCAGCTGCTCCTCAAAAGTCCTGAGCCTCTCCTGCAGGGATGATGTGGAGGGTGCTGGGAGGGGAGGTTCCCCGGGGTGGGAGGGTAGAGAGCTTGGGTGTGGGATGGCAGCTTGGCCCTGAGCAGCCTGTGGTGGGGGACACAAGCACAGGTACCTTCTGTTGCCTAATGGGGCATCTAGGGGATGAAGGAATAAGGCTACGTCCTCGGGGCCTTGGGTCCAAGGCTGTCACTGCCCGGGGTTGCTGGGCGCTGTCTCTAGTGGCTCTGGCCGGAGATGGGCAGGGGGCAGGGGCCAGTCCTGCTAAGACCCCCTACACACACGTGCACACAACCACACACATTCAGGGTCCGTTAGAGGGAGTGTCATGACTTCTTCATCAGTGTGGAAGGTCCTCCTTTCACTGACTTCTGCAGCCCTGGGGCTCCTGGAGCTTAAAACTGTCTTCCATATCAGCACAATCAACTGTAAGAAGAGAAGAGGGAGAATTCGAGAATTGTCTGCAGATCAGCTTGCTGGGGGCCCTGAGCCTTGTCCCTCATTTTCACCTCCCCCAGACAGGGCTCTTCTCTGTTTCCTGGGGCCCAGCTGAGTCTGTGCCAGTGAGGGGCCACTGGCCGAGATGGAGCTAGGAAAAATAGAAATGGGGTCAGGTGAGGCCAGTGAGGCTGTGACACCGGAAATTTCAGCTCCCCTAATTGAGTGGGCTCACAAGGTCAAGGTACCCTGGTCTCCCTGATGGCTGACATGGCTGGGGGATCTTTTTTCTTTTCTTTTTTTTTTTTTATGTTATGGAAATGTTTGTTTATTCCATAAAGAAAAAAATTAAAAAGAAAAAAATTTAAAACACTCAAAAATTTACATAGCAAAACCTACATGAGAAGAGTAAGCCATGAATTTGTACAGCACTAGTATATTAAATGTTTTAAGTTGAATATCTCATTAACATTAAAAATTACCTAATACAAAAAAAATCCAGCCTCAAGTATTTATTAGCTTTTTGCGTAACCCTGATCAAATCATTTAGCATCTGCCTGCTTCAATTTCCTCATCAGTAAAAGGGGGATAAAAATGATGCCTAACCCCAGGGATGCTGTGAGGATGAAATGAGATAGTATTGTAAATTGGGTTCGCAGATCTTGCAAACCTTAAAGCACTATAAAAATTCTGGTTGATGCTGCTACCACTACCACCACCAACACCACAGTACTATTACTACTATTATTATCACCATCACCACTATTTCTGCCACTACCACCCTCTGTTTCTTCTTCTTCTTCTTCTTCTTCTTCTTCTTCTTCTTCTTCTTCTTCTTCTTCTTCTTCTTCTTCTTCTTCTTCTTCTTCTTCTTCTTCTTCTCCTCCTCCTCCTCCTCCTCCTCCTCCTCCTTCTCCTCCTCCTCCTCCTCCGTCTCCTTCTTCTTCTCTTTCTCTTCCTCCTCCTCCTTCTTCTGGCAATGAGGGTTAAGTGACTTGCCCAGGGTCACACAGCTAGTAAGTGTCAAGTGTCTGAGGCTGGATTTGAACTCAGGTCCTCCTGAATCCAGGACCGGTGCTTTATCCACTGCGCCACCTAGCTGTGCTGGGGGATCTTTTTTTCACCAGTCGCTGGCACTGAATCTTAGACCTCCTCCTTTCTAGACCCTGCAGACTGAGCTTGGTGGGGCTCTCAGCCCACAGCCACTGCGGTGGGTGTGCCATCGAGACTCAAACCCTGACGAGAGGCTGGTATGGAGAGAACCAAGACTGGATCAGATTGGGTCGGAGGGGTGGCCGAGGTGAGGTGGGAGGCAGTCTGTGGCAGGTTTTGGATGCAGCAAACTTGTCTCGTTGCAGTGTCACCTGTGGAGTCTCATTGCCTTGGGAAGAATTCACGGGCGCTTCATTTGGTCAGACATCTGGGCCTGCCCTGATGAAGGGCACCTTCCACTATCTGGCCAGCACCAGAGTTCCTTGGGATTGGGGTGTCGGAGACATGATAGAGAGTACTTGCTTCGAGGGACTGTCTGATCAGACTTGAGTGATGGTGCTCACCACATTCTCGGCTTTTACCTGCCTCTGGCAGGCATGCTCAGCTTTGTGGGTCTGTTTCCTTGACCTTAGAGTGTCATAGAATCATAGGATTTAGCAGTCAGTCCTCTGGCCCAGCCCCTTTGACAGGTCTGGAAAGCAAGGCCAGGGGGGTGTGAGGAGGTGGGGGGGGGTGGTACTTGCTTAACACCCTAGAGGGAGAATGGAGCAGAGCTGGGATGAAGACCCAGGTCTTTTTTTTTTTTGGTGAGGCAATTGGGGTTAAGTGACTTGTCCAGGGTCACACAGCTAGTGTGTTAAGTGTCTGAGGCCCGAGTTGAACTCAGGTTCTCCCGACTCCAGGGCCAGTGCTCTATCCACTGCACCACCTAGCTGCCCCAAGACCCAGGTCTTTTGATGCCAAGTGTGCATGCTTTGTTTTTTCCTTTTGCTAAATTGAGAAATTTGTACCTCGAAAAAGTCTGTGGTTTGTTTAGTCATTGTGACTGCATCCGCCACTTAGAGCCGCTGTATGCCTTGTGAAGTCCCTGGAGCCCAAATCACTCATCCCCTTTGACTGGCCCTGGACAACCCATCTCTCTCTCAGGAGTCTGAGGCTGACCTTCCAACAGCAGACGCCCGAACCTTCCTGGCGTGGGCCTGGAGGGAGCAGGGCGGCATCCAAGAGCTCTTCCCCTGTGGCCCAGACTTAGCTCAAAGAGATGGGGCTGGGAGTCAGTGGTGAGGGTCAGGTGTCCCATTGGCCTGCGCTCTGTGGGAGGCTGGCATTAGACTGGCCTGATGAAGCCAGAGCAGCCTGAGGGACAAATTAGAGAGTGGCGAGTGACCTCCTAGCACACTTCTTCAGCTCGGTCTTTCCGGTGGGTTTTCTTCAAAGACCAAAGCACATGGTCTTTTCTTCCCCCTGATCTGGACTCTTGGTTCCGTGGGCTGAAGCCTGGCACCTGCCCTGCCCCTGTTATCGCCTCGAAGAGCAGCCCAGAGAGGCCCAAGGCTGGTGCTCCATCCGCTAGGCAAGCCTGCCTCTCCTAAAGCCCCACAAGTGTATTTCTGATGCCACAAATGGAAATGTGTGCCGTGGCCCAGGAGGAGATGGCCTGACTTTAGATTTGATCCATCTCTGCACCATCGTGATCACAGGGAAAGTGTCCGTGGGTAACCATTTATTAAGCGTGGTGCCCAGCACAAAGAAAGGCAAAAACAAGGAAGAGACAACAGCCCACATTATGTCAGAGATTTGGGAAGGCCTCAGTATGGGGTGAGGAGCTGGGAAAAACAGACTGGAATCCCAGTGCCTACCGGGCAGCCTCAGGCAAGTTCTTTGGAATGTCTGGGCCTTCTTTCTCCTCACTAGGAGATGAGGCCTTTCCTTTGGAGTCTCCTCAGGCACCTTCCAGCCCGAGATCTCTCTGGAGGGTGGGCAGTAGGGAGCTCACTTCATTCGAACTCAGTGAAAAGACCAAAAGAGATTATTTAAAGAGAAATCAAGGGGTCTTATTTGTGACTCCTGTCAAGTGGAGGCCTTTGGGGAACCGACCTTGATGAATCTATTTGGACTCCTAGGACTGCGTGCCTTGTCATGACTCACACCCCCTGGGGCTGCTTGCGCTCCTCCGCCAACCCTTGCCACATGCTCTGCTGCTGAGTGAGGGACTGGACCCCTGCAGGTCAGGGAAGAGGCACGAAACCACCGTTGAAGGGACCAAGCTGGAAGCTCCCCCCCCCACCCCATAACCTGTTTGTTTTGAGATCATGGGTTGAGCCGTTTCCTGTCTCTTTTATTCATCCTACATAATTGAGTGTGGTGGGCTAGTAAGGGGTGACTCCCACTGACCACTGTTTTCTATATTTCCAAGTTGACTCAGAATCCCTGAGCAAATGGTTCCATGTGCTCCTCCAAACTGTGGCCTTGGGGAAAATAAAGGCAATTGCCCTGAGGCTATGAAAGTGCCTTCTTTTTATAGTGTGGCTTAATTGGTGTGCTGGCCTCTGAGTCACAGCGCTGCCCAGGGCTGCTCAGATGGATGGCTCCTGGAAAATGCTTCCTTCTGTGCCCCCAGATGGGCCCAAGCTCCTTCCCCACCTTGGGGATTTGAGACAAAATATTTGTGCAAGGGATTAGGGGCCCAGAGCCATCCTTTTTGGCCTTGGAAATCTTAGCTGCATGTAGCTGTCCTTTTCTTCCTTGTCAGGACCTTGGAGGGAGCTGGCTGTGGAGAGGCAGGATTGCCACTGGTTCTAGGCTGCCTCAGAGATGGGTGCCTTTGGGTGAGGCCTAGGTCAGGCACTAGAAGAGAGTGATTGAGTCCTCTGCCCCAAGGGAGCTTAATGAACCTTGTCCCTTTGGAAAAATAAGGGTCTCCCCCCTCTCAGCAGCAATCTGCCCTCTCCTACCCCCGCGTCAACTGAGAAGGAAAAAACCCCAATCTTTGTTACAAACCTGTGTGGTCACATTTATTTTAAGTTTGTTCCTTGGCCTCGTCCAAAAGAAAATCTCCCCATTCTCTGCCCTGAGCCCTTTGCCTGTCTGTCAGGAAGCAGGCGGCACGGTTCATCCTGGAATCCTGCTTGGTCACTGAATTCATCAGAATTGCCAAGTCTTTAACAATGACTTGTCTTTACGTTCTATAACTTGTTCTCCTACTTTTTGTTTGTTTGTTTTTTGTTTTTTGTTTTTGCAGGGCAATGAGGGTTAAGTGACTTGCCCAAGGTCACACAGCTAGTTAAGTGTCAAGTATCTGAGGCTGGATTTGAACTCAGGTCCTCCTGAATCCAAGGCCAGTGCTTTATCCACTGCACCACCTAGCTGACCCTTGTTCTCCTACTTCTGATCCCTTGACTGCGCGGCCATTAGCACCAGTCTTCCCTGGCTGCTCTGAACCTGCCCCCTCCCAATTCCACCCATCATGTCCTATCACCTTTAGGTGACACAATGTATTCATTCCCACATGTCAGGGTAAAAGCAGCTTGTCTTTCTCCAGTTCCTTATGCTGGTGCATTCATGTTTGCCGTTGATGTTTCTCTTTACACCTGTGTTGGCACCTCAGAGTTCCTCGGCCGCTCTGGTCTTTCATTAAAGTCTCTGCCTCACCAAGGTCCATTTTCCCATGGAGGCTGGGCAAGTTGTTGTGGTCTGTTAGCCCAGATCCTTTGCCTTCTGGGATGCTGCATTCCAAACTCTCTGTTCCTTGATGGTGGTGCATACCTCAGCACTTGCTCACGCTCTCTCTCTCTCTTTCTCTCTCCCTCTCTCTGTGGGGCATTGAAAGTTAAGTGACTTGCCCAGGGTCACACAGCTAGTAAGTGTCAAGTGTCTGAGACTGGATTTGAACTCAGGTCCTCCTGAATCCAGGGCCAGTGATTTATCCACTGTGCCCCCTAGCTGCCCCCCACCTTCTTCTTCCCCAGAAGTAGTCACTGTGACTCATGTTGATGGGGTTTCTCTTTGAGTGCTAAATGGTAAAAGGCGAGTTTCTCATGAGCTTTTGGGCTTTTCTCTTTCTTTTTTCCTTCCTTCCTTCCTTCCTTCCTTCCTTCCTTCCTTCCTTCCTTCCTTCCTTCCTTCCTTCCTTCCTTCCTTCCTTCCTTCCTTCCTTCCTTCCTTCCTTCCTTCCTTCCTTCCTTCTTTCTCTCCCTCTCCCCTACCCCCTCCCTCCTTTCTTGTTTGCCTGATGCCTGCCTGGTTGTCATTTAGATGAATGAGTGCCTAGATGAGGTCCTCTCAGAGCCTCCCCACTCCTGGAATTCCTTTCCTATGAAGACAAGATCCTGGTGATCTCTTCACTCTGCATGTGAATCCGCTTTGGGTGCCCTGGGCCATGAGCAGGCTGTTGGCCACAGAGCCTGTCATGCAGGCCTTCCCCTGCCCACGGCTGAATGGGCCGCTGGCTGGGCAGGGTGTTGTGGGCTGGCAGGATCAAGCTGTGGCCTAATGCTGAGCTCATGACTGGGGAGCCCGGATGGGTGCTGGGGCCTGAGATAGAAGTTGGGGAGTTTGGGGGATGGGAAGGGGGCTGGTGACGAGGATTGGCGCTCAGCAGAGAGGCCAGCTCTGGGAGGCCTCGGCTGCCACGCCTGGCGTTGGGCGGCCTTTCCTCAGTCTCCATTCCCCCGGCCCTCTGCCCTGCGGCCCCCTTGGACGCTGGGGCTCTCGCTCTCCCCTCTTCTGGTGCTCCCCCTCCCTGGCCAATGGTCCCTTCTTAGGCTCTTTGTTGGCTCTTCAGCTGGGTTACGCCAGCAAACCGTCCTGGGCCGCCTCCTCTCAGGGCCTGTGTCACATGGCTTGGTGACATCATCAGCTCCCACGGATTCCACTCTGCTCTCTCGGCTGATCCTCCCATCTCTTTGTCAGGCCCCAGCCTCTCTCCATGGCCGCCAGGTGGGCAGTGGAGAGTGGTGGACAAATTAGAGAGATTGGATAGAGATTGCTCCCTGGATTCAGGAAGACCTGAATTCAAATCTGGCCTCAGACCCTTACCAGCTGTTTGACCCGGGCAAGTCATTTCACCTTGTTTCTCTCAGTTCGCCATCCGTACAATGAACTGGAGAAGGAAATGGCCGACTGCCCCAGTATCTCGGTCCCGAAGAGTTGGATGCAACTGACAAATGACCGGCTGACCGCAGCCACTACAAGTCTCTCTGGAGGTCCAGCCTCCCTTCTATCTATCGGCCAGGCACTAAGTCCTCTCCTCGTCCCAACTCCTGCATGGCTGTGGGGGCCCCACCATCCTGTCCCCCAGGCTTGGCCCCCGCCCCCCCCCCCCCCGCTCCTCGAGTCGAGCCCCCTTCTCTCCTCTGACCCCACCCCCACCTTCCTGCAGGCCCTCACTGCCTCCCTCCTGGTGCCTCGTACACACTTAATCAATGCTGGTGGACTGACCAGTTAGGAGACTAGGCATCTGGGTGGAGGCTCTTTGACTTGGCTTGGGGAGCAGAGGGAGATTTATGGAAGCCCAGGGATGCTAAGCATAACTGACCCTTTAGGAGGGTGAGCAGAGGAAGGCTGAGGGTCAGTCTGGCATGGACCCCGGAGAGGAGGAGGGCAGTAGGGGAGGGGCAGAAGTGGGGACCCATGGCCCCCCATGGCTCTGAGAAGGCTCTGGGAGGGCCCCTGTGCCAGGGAGGGCTGGGGGCTCTGGTCACTTCTAGACAGGGATTTGTCATGAAGCCCTGAATCTGCCAGGGATGGGAGCTGAGCTCCTCCCAGGCCCTTGGAAGGCATCGGACGCATCTTTGAGCAGCCTCGAAGGTCCTGGTCTTAGCAGGACAGTGAGTGGCTGGCTCTGCTACCACATGCCCCAGGAGTGGGTCTCCTGCTAGCCTTTGGCCCAGCTCGACCCTTCTTTTCTTCCATTTCAACCCGGCCGGGCCCGGCCAGATCAAACCTCCAGGTCTGTTCCAGCTTAAAGGAAGGAAATTTTACCTTTTGTGTGATTCAAAGGCTTTTTTTGTTCTGCGGTGCTGTGGGCATCTCACTTGTGCCTTGTCTTCAGGGTATAGGTTCCTGTCCTATCCGGTAGCAGCATCTGAAGGCAAGCCCTTATGGCCCTCGTGATCCTCGGGCTCTTGGCATGGGGGGCTCCTCCGCCAAAGGACTGACCACCCGCCTCCTTTGTGGGAAAATGAGGGCTTGTCCAATAGGAGCCGGATAAGCCTGCTCAGGGCCCCTGCCCGGTTTTCTTCCCTGTTGAGCTGATTTCACCGTCCATGGTCGGTGACTGCTCCTAGTGTCCATGTTGGAGCGGCTGGGGCATTGATGGTTAGAGCTGTGGATGTGAGTGAGGAAGGCTGGCTGGCAGGCAGGTCAGCTAGGCTCTCTCTGCCTCAGTGTCCTCATCTCTACTATGGGCTTGGTCGTGCAGATGAACATGAGGCGATAGGATACGATCTCACATCATATGATGTATGAGCATGATGTCCTGTATTCTGTAACATATGATAGAGTGTGGCAGGGTAGAAAACAGTATCACCTAATGCAAATGACACGCCGGTCCAGCGCCAAATAGCACAGCCTGGTGTGATATATGGCACCAGTGTACAACAGAGGGTGGCACGCAGCGTGCCACACTGCAGGATGACATGGCAAGTAGGTCTTCTGCGGTGTATGAAATCGTGTAGGAGCATCCTGCGATCTGATAGCGCACAGTGTAATGCAGTTCACCGTGTGTCTGCACAAACAACACCCATTGTGCTGTTGCGTTGTTTCCTCTCCTAGGCTTCCATGTTTTCAGGTGATAAGTGTTTGTTCCCTTTCCTCCCCACGAGCCCTGGGGAACAAGAACAAAACATCAAACTCTTGTAACCACTGGCTGAGGCAAAGCCAAGCCTGACAGATGCCGTGCTGGCCCCTGGGCTCCTGCTCAGTCATGGGAAGGCTGAGAAGCCCAGCATCCTCCAGGACCGAGGCTGGAGGGTATCTGTTTTGGTTTGGTCTTAAATCAAGCCATGAGCAGGTACCAGGAAAACGTCACCCAGAGCAAGTAGCCCAAGGGAACCTGAGCCTGCAGGGACCTACAGATGATGGGCCTGGGCCAGGTTCCTTCCCTTGTGGTTGGCATCCTGAGAACTGGGAGTTCACCACTGACAGTGTTTGTGGGGATAGAGAGGGTAGATGGGGCCTGAGGCTTGTCTGGCTACAGGGTGCACCTGGGGGACGAGGCTCCAGCCTCTGCTGGGGCAGGTTGGCACTGTCTCCGTCTCTCCTCGTCCCAGATTATCGTCCAAGGTCCCAGAGGCAGGAGTTGACCCCACTGTCCTGGCCCAGCAGCCTCTGTCCCCTGACACATGCTGCCTCTTGTAGACCCTAAGGTCTGAGGAGCGTTACCTGTTTACCTTTGGCAGGATCACATCGATCCGTGGATCTGCCCTTGGCCTTTGGTCAGTGGGTCTGCTGAAATGTTGAGATGGCAGCTTCTGGGCTTGGGAGCTGCCTGCTTCCCCATCGAGGCTTCAGGGTATGGGACTGACTTGGGATGCGTCAGCCCTGGGGGAGGGGTGGCATTCTCTGGCACCCCCTCAGCCGTTTGGGAGGCTCCACATTGACCACCGACCTCTTCTTGTTTCAGAGAAACTGCGTCTGAGCGCATCTTCCGCAGCATCCAGCACATCCTGGTGACGGCTTCCCGCGAGGTGGAGCTGGCCTGCCAGGATGACAGCCGCCGGGCACATCTGGAGCCCCAGCTGCAGCTCATCGCCGAGTGCTTCCGCTGTCTGAGGAACGCCTGCGTGCAGTGCCCCGGGAACCAGGGCATGATCAGGTGGGGCACCCACACCAAAGTGGGCCTGGGGCCAAGGTTGTGCCCACCCACTGAGGCGGGGGCAGGGTTGCACTCTTCTGGGGGCGCAGCTTCTCCTCGAGCCACTGCCTGCCAGTGGGGTTCAGTGGTGATCCCCGAAGCCGCAGGGGACTGGCTGATCGCGGCCTCGGGGGTGGCCATCTTGGGGGAAGTGACAGATGGGAAGGGAGGGCCCCATGCAAAGCTGTGTCATCCACAGCCAGCCCCTGAAATGGTGGCCCCTGTGATCGGTCCTTCTGCGGGGGAGTAGATGGCAGTGACTTCTGGTTATTGCCTTTGAACTCCTCCACGAGGTCCCAGCAGTGGTGGGTGTCCTGTCCCTTTGGCAGAGCAGCAGAGTAAAAACCATTCTTATCACTGTCTGAGGTTCCTGTGCCACCCACATTTCCCACAACCCCCCTCCCACACCCAGCAAGCATCCCTTATGGCCAACGAGACAAAAAAAAACCTTCTCCCCTCCTTCAACCGAGAGGTTCCACCGCTGGGTGTCTGCCTCCAAGGAGGTCACCAAGGACTTGGATCCAGGGTGTCTCCCCCCGTCCCCAGCAGGGCAGGACTGGATGAGCCACCCCCGGGTGGAGGGTTCAGAGAAACATGGGCAGACTTGCCTCACCTGAGGCTGAGGGAGGCTGAGGGAGCCTGCGGAGCCCACAGGAAGACACAAGGAGCCCTGCTGATGACTAAATTGAGAGCGTGTTCCTAGTTGTAATGGCCAAGCTTGGGTCCTTGCTCTCTGGTGGAAGAGAAGCTCCCCAGAGGCTGCACACGGTGGTGACTGTCCAGGGCACAGGCCCAGCCCGCCCCCTTCTGAGGACCTCATGCCCGCAGGCTCACCAAGTGCTTTCGGAGGGCTGTTCCTCTTGGTCCTCACAGCAGCCCTGGGATGCAGGACAACGTCTCCCCATTTTCCAGATGGGGAAGCTGAGTTTGAGGCCTACCAAGGACTTGTCCGAGGGCCCCACTGCGCGTGAGGGCTCCGTCGTGCAGCAAGGGTTCTGTCCCAGACTGTCCGCTTCCTCCTCTCTTGGCTCTGGTGTTCTCATCGGTAGCCAGTGGGGACTGTGGCCGCTTCGCTCTGTTCTTGTCCATAAGTGCCTCATTTGCAGGGGATTGGGGATGCATTCGGCCAAGGCCCTGGGGTTGGGGGCACAGAGGAGCAAGCACGGGATGAGTGAGTCATGCCATTTCAGAAAATACTCAGTGAAGACAGTTCAAAGGCCAGGGTCCCCTCTGGCCACAACCACAGCATGTCTCCTGGGAAGTGTTTGTCATGCCTGGTGGGAAAACCTTGGGCTTGCTGGGTTGGAGGGGGGACCTGTGGTGGGTGGTATTCTGAGGGGACTCGGGGTGGGGCTCCTTCCAAGAAGCTGAGAGAGACTGGGGGACCCTGGGGGTGTTCACCATTGTGACTTGCTTCCCTGGCCAGGACCTTCCTGGGCCTTCTCAGAGACCTGTGATCCCCTTGTTGCCTGTGGACAGGGGGACCCTGTGGGAATCTGGGGCCAAGCTGTCCCTTCCAGAGGCAGTCCCCACCCCACCCTGCTCCTGAAGCAGGTCCTGAGGCCTGAGTGGCTCACCTGGCCCCTTCCACCTACATTTTATTTGTTGTTGTTGGGTTTTTTTTTGTGAGGCAATTGGGGTTAAGTGACTTGCCCAGGGTCACATAGCTAGTAAGTGTCAAATGTCTGAGTCCAGGTGTGAACTCAGGTCCTCCTGACTCCAGGGCTGGCGCTCTATCCACTGTGCCACCTAGCTGTTCCTTCCACCTACATTTTAGCTGCTGAAGCGGGGTTGTGCCTTTCCTGGGCTGGACCCTGCTTCACATCTCTCCCCCCCTCCTCCGCATGAAGCCTTTGTGGGCCCCCCTCCTTAAACCTCAGTGGACTTAGCCCGTGTAGATTCTGCAGGCACCTTCTTAGGCCCTGTCTTCTCCTTTTTAGTGGAAGCTTCTGGAGGCCAGGGGCCACGTGTGTCCTCAGCACTCAGCGGAGGGCCCCACACAAACTCGGTGCTTGTGGACTGACTGAGTTTGAAAACAGTCCTGCTTAGTAAGTAGCAAGGCCAGGACTCAACACCAGCTCCTTCTTAAGGCCAGGGAGGCCCAACCCTCCTCCCCTCCCCTGGGTTTGGTTCTTTCCGCTGGGTCTCCGTATGTCCGACAGTGACATCTGCGACCAGCACCATTCTAAACTCCTGATGGATCATCGTTCCTTCCGGCTGGGCACGCACCGGCTGGGGCACCGGCGGGGGTGGGGAAAACTGTCCCAGTCTCGGACTGTTAATTGGCAGGGTCCTTCAGGACATTTGGAGGTCTGCATGGATAGGACACCTGTCAGTCAGCCCCCGGACTCCTGCTCCCGTGGTGCGTCCCGCCAGAATCTGTCTCCATTCCTTAGTCCAGCGTCCACTGGGATGGCCCCTCTGCATTTTCTGCAGGTCTCAGTCCTGCATTGTCCTCACAAGTCCTGTGCGTGTAGTTGATGCTGTGTGTCTCAGACCCTGGTTGGATATGTCGTAGGGGACATTGGGTCGGCTGCGTTGGTGCGCCGGCTCAGTAGGCTCGGAATCCTGAAGGGTGGCGCCTGTTTGCAGGCTAAAGTAAGGTGGCCTTCAGAAGTGACCAGTGCCCGACTGATTACTAGTGACCTCAAAGGGGTGCTGCCAGGAATTGTGCTGGCTCGGTGAGCCAGGGTGGCGGGCAGGGCCTTCAGTCAGAAGGCTTCTTCTCCTCCCGCAGCAGGCTCCTTGGCCCGGCCGGGATGTCTGGCCATGATAGATGGGGCCTGGCCTTGGCCCTGGGCCCGGGATGTGTCTGGGAGTTAATGGGGAGGCCAATGGCCCCCTCCCCTGCCCCAGGGAGCCAGGAAGGAGCAGGGCCTCTTGGAAGTGCCTGGCTATGGCAGGGCTTAGTGAAGGATAAATGGAAGATCTGGGGGGGCGGTCTCCTGAGCAGGCCGAAATCTGAGCGGTGTGGCTGCCTTTGGGGGAATTGATGTGCAATGCTTCACCTGCGCCATTAGCCAGCCTCAAGACAGGAATGCCAGGAATTCATTCCCAGAGTCGGGATGGGGGTCCCCCTGCAGAGCTGCCTCCAGGCTGTGGGCACCCGGTTCAGACTGTTTTCATCCACGGGCCTGTTGGGGATCCCCTTCGGCCCCTCCCCTGGTGTTCTTCCGGCCCTTGTGGGATCGATCTGGTGGCTGCTGGCTCGGTGCCTCGTCTCTGCGGGATTAACAGCCGTGCTAATCTGGATCCGAGGGCTTCGATTAGGTCCTCGTGGCTCAGTGACTGGTTCCTGGGCAGCTGCAGTGACATGGTGGGCTCTGCACCCCAGGTGTTTGGACTTTCACTGCTCTTCACCTTGTGGTGTTAAGGACAAGAGAGCTGGGGCCCTGAGGTCTTGAGCACAGCCTCTTCTAGGAGGGGCATGCTCGTCTTCTCCATGTCCGAGTTGTGAGCTCGTCCCAGCCCTGGACTTGTCCTTTGTGGGCTTGGAGCTTCTCTTCAGAGCCCCAGGCTCAGCCGTGCCCTCTCTAGAACAAGGCTGAGCTCTTGGCTACTGTGAGAAAGCCCCTGGGCTGGGGGCAGGGGGGCGCGGAGTGGACAGGACTGCATGTTAGAGCAGGAGTCTGGCCCTCAGAGAAGAAGCAGTGTGACAGGGAGGGGTCTGCGCCCCTGGGGCCCCTGAGCTTTGAGAGCCTTGTGGGGCAGGTATGGGGGGAGGCTAGGCTTCATTTCTGGGGGGCTTCAGGGTCCTGCTCAGCCCCAGGCTGGGGCCCCAGTGGGCAGAGAGCAGCAGCATTGCCTGGGCCCAGTGATCTCCTCCTGCAAGTATGTGATGATTCTAAGAGCTTTCTTCTGGCCAGCTCCAAAGCAAGGATGGGCGCGTGTCCCCGTTCATTCCCCATCGGGGTGGGGTGATCATTGAGGGCTACTGAGGCTAGCCTTCAGGGGTCCTCGGTCCTGCCCGGCCCAGGCTCAGGCCCAGGCCCAGTCCAGGTGCCCGGCCTGTGGGAGCTGAGAGGCCTCCTGGTAGAGCTTTTGGGGAGTACAGGGACCCTCGGGGCCTTGAGGCAGTGAGTTCTTAGCCCAGGGTCTGAGAACTTTTCTTTTCCTTTACTCTTGAGAACTATTTCAACAGAATCAGCTTCTTTGGTGACCCTATGCATTTTATTCCATACATCAAACCACCTTTCTGAGAGGCGGCCCGGCCAGAGCCTTCCCCAGCCAGAGTGCCCATGGGGGCTGAAAGTCCCGTGTCCCTTTGTGGGTGACAGCATGTATTTCTAGGCTGTGCAGATGGGGAGGGGACTTGCCCAGGCTTCCCTGTTGACTAAATGTCTGAGGCTGGTCCCATGAGCGGTGGGGGAGGTGAGGGGGGTGTGTCCCCTCTGTCCAGTCATTGGAAGAGCAGCCATAAAGGGGGGTGGGGCATTGGAATCAGGCAAGTCCTGAATTTTGCCTTTTTCTTTGAAAACTTTTGACAGGAACTTGAATTTGATCGGCACCACAGTGAGGCTGATGGATTTATTTCAGAAGCTAGACATCGTGCAGGAATCTCACTGGACAGGTAGGGTGCAGATATTCCTCGGGAGCTCATCCCCGAGGGCCCCTTCGGCCTCTTTCTCTCATGAGGAGGGTGAGCTCTGTGGCGGGGCCTTGGTCTGTGGTCGGCAGCTCTATGGACGTGTACACCGCGTATTGGCTTCAGGTGGCGCCATCAGGAAGGCAGGATGGTGCTCTTACAGATATGGGGGGATTCTGGGGCTTTAGACTAGGCGTGGCTCAGTGACCACACATAATAAGGCACCTGGGTATAGGCCCTGACTGCCCTGTGAGGGTCAAGCAGAGGGCTGTGTGTGTGCATGTCCACCCCTGGGCTCACAGAAACGAGAGTCAGAGATGGGCAGTGGGGATTCCTTCCCTTGTGCCTCTATAGATCATCCTGATACACTCCCATGGTACACCTGAGGGAGTCCAGGCCGCAGGTGGGCAGGGCTGCGTGGAGGGAGTGTTTCTCTATAGTGTGTGTTGCCATTTGGGGCTTGTTATGTTTCAAAAGTCTTTCTTCCTCCCTGTGCATGTCTTGGCCGGGCTCTGGATTCGCACTGAGCCCTCTCCCTGGCCACGCTCCCGCTGTGGCGCCCCAGGACCCACTTCTGTGGCAGCCCACACTGTCTGATGACCTGGGCCACCACTGTGCAGGTTCCTCTGGGGCAGCTCGCTCCCCACGCTTTGCCGATGGGAAGCCTGAGCAGTGACTTGGGGGGGTTTCTCTGGGTATCTGGGGCATTTGACCCATTTGCGTTTCCCCTGGAGATGTCGCCCGGACCCCTGGTGTCTTTTGGGTTCCTGCCATCGTCTGACCCTTGGCTCTTTCTCAGGAGCTTTGGATTCTGAGGTTGTCCGGCCTCACCGGCTTCTCTGGTATTTTCATCAGCATCGATGCCTTTTCATCTTGTGTGTTGTGACCCAGAGCCCTGATTGGTTTCCTTGGGGTCATCTTTGCCCCTTCTCAGCTTGTGAATCTGTCCCCAAACCATGGCCTCTGGCCCATCTATTGTCCACTGAGATCACTTGGGCAGTGTACCCTGTAACACTGAGCCCCCCTTCTCATGTTTCCTGGGCTTCTTGGGTAGGTCCCGTCTCTCCCCAGCTGTCCACATGCTTCGTGGCCTTGCGGCAGAACTTCAGGGGATGGAGGGCTTTGCCAGGGTGTGGCCAGTGCCCAAGTGGTGGGCCCTCGCTGACAGAGTGCTGGAACGTGATGGCCATGGCCAGGAGCTTCGTGGCGAGGCCTTGTTTACCCATTGCTGGGCGTGTTCTCCGTCACCATCCAACCTTCGGTCCTGGGGAAGGCTTGTGCCCGTGTTGTGGTGGGGGATGTTTTTCCCAGTGGAGAAGTGAGTGGCTTCTCCCCCTGTAGAAGGGCCCATCTCAGGAGGCTAGAGTGCCTAAGACTGCCCCCTCTCCCAGGTGCATGAAGCCCTGGTTCTGTTGGCCCAGGATGTGCTCCTGCCTTCCTTGAGAGGTATCACGGGGATGGAAGGATACAGCGAGGAGGAGACAGGCCTTGTCCCTGGGCCTGGCCCAGTTGGGGGGAAAGGATCTCGCCTCTGTCAGGGCTTGGACTGTGTGGAACCCCCTCAGCATTGCTGGGCCCTACCCCCTGTCCATCAATCTTCCTCTGCCGGCCCTGGCCGTCCTTGGGGATGCCATGGCACAGAGCATAGTCCTTTCTCCTTTTTGAGAAGTCAGGTGCCCCTGGGAGCTTGAGATCTGGGCAGCGACTTCAAAAGCTTGTCACGTTAGGCTAGTTTGGCGCCCCAGGGGCTCAGCGACAGGGAGTGAAGGAAATGCCCTAGGCACCGAGAGCCCCGCTTCCACCTGACGTCCTGGAGCCGGGCAGGGCTGCGGGGTCATCTTCCCCGGCATCCCTGGCAGGAGCCGAGAGCTGTGGTTGGGAGCAGCAGTTTTCTTGTTTAATGATGGATTACTAAATAAAGCATCCCCAAAGGAAATTCTGTACAAAATGCTGTGATGAAATAACAATTACGGTCGTGAGGGGGTTAGCGAATGACACCCAGATGCCTCGGCTGCTGGGCGCCATCGCCGCCCCGTGGCCCGGGGACTCTCAGCTAGTTCTCTGAGGAGCCGATGACTTGGTGCCACCTGCTCAGCAAGCTTGGGGTAGGGGACTGTCACTGGGCCCAGACCCAGCTCAGGGTAGACAGGTAGTGAGCGGCACAGCTGAGCCTGGGACCCTGGGCCTCCAGCTCACAGTGCAGGGCCAGGGTCCTTCCCTGGCATCTGTGAGCTTGCTTTAAAAGCTATAGATTAAGAAGTGCCATTGGGCAATCCTGTGCATTGAATGCCACGGTTCTGAGAAGGGCCCAGGCCAGAGACAAGGTGAAGGCCCCTCTGGCTCCTCTCTGCCCAGTTCCATGACGCTGCTCAGGAGTGGTCCAGGGCACATTCTGAAGCACCAGCCCTGGCCCCTTGCTCCAGAGGTCTTACTGAATCATGTGACATGCATTTATTAAGCGCCATCTTCATGCATGGTCTTGTGCTCAGTCTCGAGAGGCAGAACTGATAGGGCAGTGCCCTCAGGGAGCTTTTGTCTCATGGACCACACAAGATGGAACTCGGAGATTTCCGGGGCAGAGCCAAGATGGCTGAGGAAAGGCAGCTCTCAGAACTCACAACATGGTCTCTCCAGAAAACCTCCAGATAATGCCACAGGACAGTTCCTGGAGCAGCAGAACCCATAAAACAATGGCTAAGATAATTTTCCAGCCAAAAACAGCTTGGAAGGTGGGCAGGAGGCAGCTGCTGTGCCAGGGCAGGAGTGGAGCCCACCCCACAGTCACCCTGACACAGATCCAGTCCCAGGCAGGCTGAACCAGGGAAAGAGACCCCCAGAGCCTCTGAATCAGCTGCAGCGCCAGTGTCCTCTGCAACTAAGCTCACCGTCTGGTGAGAGGGCTGAGCCCTGGGCAGGGGGAGACTACAGGGGTCTCTGCTGGTGCTGAGGCAGAACTTGGGTTTTTCAGCCCTGCCAGGAACCAGGAAGTAGGCTTGAGTAGCAGTGGCCCAGGTGGAGGAGGGGTGCAGGCTCATCAGAGCTGACAACCACAACACACACAAAGTTTTGCTGTCTGGTTAATTAGGAAGTTGGCCTGGGGTTATCTAGGACCAGGGAACAGACCAGGTGAGTGAAGAACCTGCCCCTCCTTAAATCATACCACCTGGGACCCCCTGAAGCTTGGGACAGTGCAGCCTGGAAACAGTGCCCCACTTTTTTTTTTTTAACATTTATTATTTTCCATTTACATGTAAGGGTAGTTTTCTTTTTTTTTTTTTTTAAGTGAGGCAATTGGGGTTAAGTGACTTGCCCAGGGTCACACAGCTAGTAAGTATTAAGTGTCTGAGGCCGGATTTGAACTCAGGTACTCCTGACTCCAGGGCCAGTGCTCTATCCACTGCGCCACCTAGCTGGCCCCCAAGGGTAGTTTTCGACATTCATTTTCATAAGATTTAGAGTTCGAAATTTTTCTTCCTCCCCCCTTCTCTTTCCTCCCCCCTCCACAAGATTGCAACCAGGTTATATATGTACAATCCACAAGTGTTCTTTTTATCAGTTCTTTCTATAGGGATGCATAGTAAGCTTCCTCATTAGTTCCTTGGGATTGTCTTGGATCATTGCACTGCTGAGAGTAGTTAAGTCATTCACAATTGAACAATGCTGCTGTCACTGCACACAATGCCCCCCCAGCTCTGCTCACTTCACTATACATCGATGTTCATTAGTCTTTCAAGGTTTTTCGGGCATCATCCTGTTTGTCATTTCCTGTAGCACAAGCCCATTCTACTACAATCATATAGCACAGCTTTTCCCATCATTCCTCAATTGATGGACATTCCCTTGATTCTCAATTCTTAGCCTCCACCAAGAGTTGCTATAAATCATTTTTGTTCAATTTTTCCCCCTTTTCTCTTTTTCATGATTACTACTGTTAACTGTTTCCCTTCCATCCTATTCCCTTCCCCATGATATTTATTCTATTATCCATCTTCTTTCATCCTATCACTCTTCAAAAAGGATTTGCTTCTGTCTGTCCCCTCCCCCACTCTGCCCTTCCTTCTTTTGCCCCTCTCTCTTTATCCCTTTCCCCTCCTATTTTCCTGTAGGGTTACAGAGATTACTCCACCCAATTGAGTGTGTGCAGCATTCCCTCTTTGAGCCAATTCTAATGAGATTGAGGTCTTTGAGCCAATTATGATGAGAGTTAGGCTCATTTACTGCCCAGATTAAATAGATTACTCCACCCAGTTGGGTGTGTCTATTAGTCCCTCCTTGAGGCAGCTCTGATGAGTTTAAGGTCTTTGAGCCTTTTCTGATGAGTGTAAAATTCATTTACTGCCCTGCTCCTCTCCCATCTCTTCCCCCACTCCATAAGCCTTTTTCCTGTTACTTTCATGTAGGATTTCGCTTCTGCCCTTCCCCCTCCCCCAGTGAATTCCCTTTACCCCTCAATTTAACCCTAAAGATGTTATCACCTAGCTAAGTGACACAGTGGACAAATCATCACCCCTGGACCCAGGGGGATCCCAGCCAAAACCCAGCCTCAGACACAAGACAGTTGCCCACTGTACGACCCCAGGTATGTCCCCCAGCTCCAATGTTTTTTTATTGTTCTCTAGGGTCTTGTATCTGAAAGTCAAATTTGCCATTCAGTTTAGGTCTTTTCATCACAAATCTTTGAAAGTCTTCTTTTTCATTAAAGTCCCATTTTTTCCCACTGAAAGATAATGCTGAATTTTGCTGGGTAGGTGATTCTTGGTTGTAATCCCATTTCCTTTGCCCTTTGGAATATCATATTCCATGCCCTCTGGTCCTTTAATGTAGAAGCTGCTAGATCTTGTGCTATCCTGACTGGGGCTCCACACAGTACTTGAAGTCTTTCTTTTTGGCAGCTTGCAATATTTTCTCCTTGACCTGAGAGCTCTGGAATTTGGCTATAATATTCCTAGGAGTTTTCTTTTTGGGATCTCTTTCTGGAGGTGATGGGTGGATTCTTTCAATTTCTATTTTACCTTCTGCTTCTAGAACATCAGGGCAATTTTCCCTGAGAATATCTTGGAAGATGGTGTCTAAGCTCTTTCCTTGATCATGGTTTTCAGGTAGACCAATAATTTTCAAATTATCTCTCCTGGACCTATTTTCCAGGTCAGCAGTTTTTCCCAGAAGATATTTCACATTGCCCTCTATTTTTTTATTCATTTGGATTTGCTTTATTGTGTCTTGGTTTCTCATAAAGTCACTGGCTTCCATTTGTTCAATCCTCATTCTTAGGCAATTATTTTCATCAGAGAGCTTTGGTACCTCCTTTTCCATTTGGCCAATTTGACTTTTCAAGCTGTTGACTTTTTCCTCATGTCTTTCCTGCATCACCCTCATTTCTCTTTCCACTTTTTCCTCCACCTCATTTTATCTTCAAAGTCCTTTTTGAGCACCTCTAGGGCCTGAGACCAATTCATATTTTTCTTGGAAGCTTTAGATATAGGGGCCCTGATGTTGACATCTTCCTCTGAGGGGGCCCCTTGGTCTTCCTTGTTACTGAAGAAACTTTCTATGGTCCTCACCTTTCTCTGTCAGCTCATCTTGCCTTTCTTTCTTTTTTTTTTTTTTTTGCGGGGCAATGGGGGTTAAGTGACTTGCCCAGGGTCACACAGCTAATAAGTGTCAAGTGTCTGAGGCCGGATTTGAACTCAGGTACTTCTGAATCCAAGGCCAGTGCTTTATCCACTGTGCCACCTAGCTGCTCTGCCTTTCTTTTACTAGACTTTTAGCTCCTTAAAGTGGGGCACTGCTTCCAGGCTGCAGTATCCCAAGCTTAAGAAGTCCCAGGTGGTATGATTTAAGGAGAATCAGGTTCTTCCCTCGCCCGGCCTCTTTCCTGGTCCTAGATGACCCCAGACCAACTTGCCAATCAACCAGCTTTGTGTGTTGTGGTTGTTAGCTCCGACGAGCTAACCTCCCCCACCTGGGGCACTTCTACTCAAGCCTACCACCTGGTTTTCAGTAGGGGTGTAAAATCCAAGTTCTGCCTCAGCACCAGCATAGACCCCTGTAATCTCTCCCCTGCCCAGGACTCAGCCCTCTCACCAGACTGTGAGCTTAGTTCCAGACGACACTGGTGCTTCAGCTGATTCAGAGACTCTGGGGGTCTCCTTCTCTGGTGAGGACTTCCTGAGACTGGATCTGTGTCAGGGAGACTGTGGGGTTGGGCGCGACTCCTATATCAGCACTGCAGCTCCCTCCTTTTGACCTTCCAAGCCCTTCTTGGTTAGAAGATGATTTCAGCACATTCTTCTGTGAGTTTTGCTGCTCTGGACATTTTCCTATGACCTTATTTGGATGTTTTTTGGAGTGATCGTGTCATGAGTTCGGGAGCTCACGGCCTTTCCTCCGCCATCTTGGCTCTGCCCCGGAAGTCTCCAACAGTGCCCCACTTGAAGGAGCTAAAAGTCAAATAAAAGACAGGCAAGATGAGAAGAGAGAGAAAGGTGAGGACCATAGAAAGTTTCTTTAGTGACAAGGAAGATCGAGGTGCACCCTCAGAAGATGATAGCAATGTCAGGGCTCTGACTTTCAAAGCTTCCAAGAAAAACATGAATTGGTCTCAAGCCATAGAGGCATTCAAAAAGGACTTTGAAGATAAAGATGGGACTCAGAGATGATGATTTGGAACATGCCTAGCTGGTTTGGGACCCCTTGCCCTCTGTGACTTTGGACAAGTCCCCCCTTTCTGGGCCCTGGAGGAGGGGCTCAGTCTGTCTCCTCAGAGTTTGTTCCTAGAACTGGTCCCCCAGCCTAGAAGTGTATCTGACGTTGCCCAGCCGGGTGACTGTGGACAAGTCCCTGTGCCTCTCTGAGTGCTTTCCTCATTTGTAGAGGGGGGGCATCTCAGCAAGGTGTTGTGACCCTTCTCAGAGGGAAGGAATGTGAGCTCTGTGGGTGGCATGGTGGGCTGAGGGGGAGCGCCCTTCCAGCAGGAGCCAGGGCCAGGCTGGGGCTGGGGCTGGGGCTGGGACTGAGAAGGCTTTCTGAAGGCGGTGACAGCACCTGGGCTGGGCCTCAAAGGATGAGCAGTCCTGCTGGCATCTCTCTGATAGAGACACACGGTAACCGGCTGTGTGAGCAACTTGTTATTCTTGCATGTAGCTTCCAAAATACACATTGAATGATGTCTTCTCAAGGCCACAGAGACCAAAATAAAATGTCTCCTCCCTCAGGGACTGTAAGCCCTCAGAGCCCTCAGGCCTTAAATTCCAAACTACGTAGACAAGGAAGCAAGTGCCAAAGCTGTACAAAGTGACCTTTGGGGGCCTAACAAGCTCTACATTGCTATCCAGGTTAGCTGGACCAGGTCACAGATCCACCAACCATGTACTAGTGTTTTCCCACAGACCCTCCAGCAACGGCCCATTTGATAGATGTGAGGTGGAACTGCAGGGTCATGTTAAACGTACATCTCTGGTTACTAGTGATTTGTGGAACTCTTTTACATTGAAATTCTTCTGGGGTCAGTTAGGTGGCGCAGTGGATAGAGCACTGGCCCTGGAGTCAGAAGGACTTGAGTTCAAATCCAGCCTCGGACACTTAACACTTACTAGCTGTGTAACCCTAGGCAAATCACTTAACCCTAATTGCCTCACTGTAAAAAAAAAAAAAAGAAAAAAAGAAAAATTCTTCTTCTGAAAATTGCCCATTCTATCCTCTGACCATTTATTTATCTCTTGGGGCATGGCTCTCATTCTTATAAATTTGAATCTATTCCTTATGTCTTTGGGATGAGATCTTTACTGGAGAAATTGATTGCAGATAATTACTTCCATTCTGTTCTTAGTTGCATTGATTTTATTTGTGCAAAACGTTTTTAATTTTATATAATCAAAATTGTTCATTTTGTCATCTGTGATCCTCCCTATCCTTTGGTCATGAAGTCTTCCTCTGTTGACAGATTCAAGAGAGAATTTCTTTCCAGCTGCTTCTCTGATTTGTTTATGATGTCGTCCTTTCTAACTAAGTCATGTGCCCTTTTGGAGCTTGTCTTAGTAGATGATAGTTGTTGTGCTAGACTGTGTTTCTGCCAGACCATTTTCCAGTTTTCCCAACAGTTTTTGTGTAATAGTGAGTCCTTACCCCAATAGTTGTGGTCTTTGGGTTTGCCAAAAACTAGGTTAGTGGCCTCATTTGCTTCTGTATGTTGTATGCCTACTCTGTTCCTTTCTATTTCTTACCTAGTACCAAATGTGTATTTTGAGATCTCATACTGCTAGCCACCTTCCTTTCGCTGCCTTTCCACTCCACTCATTCCTTTGATATTCTTGACATTTGTTCTTCCAATTGAATTTTGTTATTTTTTCTAACTCTATAAAGTAATCCTTCATTGGTATGACACTCAATAAGTAAATTAATTTAGGCAATATTGTCATTATTATATTGGCTCAGCCTCCCTATGAACAATATTTTTCTAATTATTTAGGTTTTCATTTATGTAAAGATTATTTTTGCAGTTGCATTCATATAGCTCCTATGTATGTCTTGCCAGGTAGACTCCCATGTATTTTATACATTCTGTAGTTACTTGAAATGAAATTTCCCTTTCTATGTCTTCTTACTGGGTTTTTGCTTTTGTTTTTGTTTTTTTTTTGTTGCAGGGCAATGAGGGTTAAGTGACTTGCCCAGGGTCACACAGCTAGTAAGTATTAGAAGAGTCTGAGGCTGGATTTGAACTCAGGTCCTCCTGAATCCAGGACCAGTGGTTTATCCACTGCACCACCTAGCTGCCCCCTATTGGGTTTTGTTGGCAATATACAGAAATGCTGATAATTTATGTGGGTTTATTTAATGTCCTGCAACTTTGCTGAAGTTAGTGTTTCAATTAAATTTCTAGTTGACTCTTTAGGGTTCTCTAAGTAAACCATTGTATCATCTGCAAAAAAATGATACTTACATTTTCTCTTATGCTTGGTCTCAATTTTTTTGTCTTGTCTTATTGCTAGCATTTCTAATACCATGTATTATAGTAATGGTGAATAGACTAGATATACAGTACATAATAGTAAATGCTTTTAGTAACTTTATGTTTGATAAATGTAAAGATTTAAGCTTTGGGGATAAGAATTCAGCATTTGATAAAAACTGTTGGGAAAAGTGGAAAGCAGTCTAGCAGAAATTTGGTATAGAGAAATATCTTGCATCATTTGCCAAGATAAGGGCAAAATGGATGCATGACCTAGACATAAAGGGAGATATCACAAGTAAATCAGAAGGATATAGTATACATTACCTATCAAATTTATGGATAGAAGAACTTATGATTAAACAAGAGAGAGAGAGAGCACTGTGAGATATAAAATGGATGATTTTGATTACATTGAATTAAAAATTTTTGTACAAATAAAACTGTTGTAGCCAAGATTAAAAGGAAAGCAGAAAGTTGGGGAAATTTTTATAAACAATTTCTTAGATAAAGGCCTCATCTCAATAACATAGAGAATTATGTCATTTATAAGAATATGAGTCATTTCTCAATTGATAAATAGTTGAAGCATATGAATATGCAGGAAGGAAGAAATCAAAGCTATATATAGTCCTATTATTAGAGAAATGCAAATTAAAACAACTTTGAGGAATGATCTCACACCTATCAAACTAGCCAAAATGATAGAAGGGGAAAATGACAAATATTGGAGGGCATGTGGAAAATTGGGATAATAATATACTGTTGGTGGAACAGTAAACTGATCCAACATTTTGGAGAGCAATCTGGAATTATAGACAAAGAGTTATAAAACTGTGTACCCTTTGACCCAGGAATAGCACTATGAGGTCTGTTTCCCAAGGTGACCAAGGAAAAAGGAAAAGCACCTCTATGTTCTAGAATATTTTTAGTAGCTCTCTTTGTGTGGCAAAGAGCTAGAAATTGAGGGGGATGCCCATCAGTTGGGGAATGGCCAAACAAGTGTTTTATGATTGTGATGGAATACTACTGTGCTATAAGAAATGATGAGCAATACCACTCCAGGAAGGGGGTAGGGGAGGGAGGGAAGGAGGGATAAAAATTGGAACTCAAAAGTATAAATAAAAATGTTTATTAATTTTAAAAATGTGTGTAAATTCAACTTTAATATATAAAAAAAATGATGAGCAGGTAAAACTTGGGTGAAATAATTAAGAGTGAACTGAGCAGAACCAAGAGAATGTTGTATACAGTCATAACGATAGTGTTTGAAGAATGACTGTGAATAACTTAGTTATTCTGAGTATTAAAAATATTCAAATCAACTACAAAGAACCTATAAAGGAGTATACTGTCCACCTCCAGAGAAAGAACTAAAGAACTAAAGAACTGATAAGTAGAAGTATGCACAGTATAGTTTTACACACACACACCCTTGCCTCTATCTCTTCCCATGCAGTAATCACCAGAGGTCTATCGTATGTAACTTCCCCAGTATTCTTTAATAACTTCTTGCTGTTCTTGTTCTCCTCCTCCTCCTTCAGATTTCTTTAGTTCTGCAAGGGGTGTATTGAGATCCTCACTGTTAGAGTTTTATAGTCTGTTTCTCCTTTAAACTTCTTTATCTTTTCCTTTATTTACATGCAATGCTGCTTGGTACGCTTGTGTTTAGTATTGATGTCAATACTTGATTTATAATACCTTTCAGCAAAATATCATTTCCCTAATTATCTCTTTTAATGAAGTCTTATGTTTGCTGTGTTTTTATGGTTACCTTGTCTTCCACACCTCTCTTTTTGCTTCCTCCAGCCCCTCATTTTAATTGTGAATCTTTGCACTTTAAGTGAGTTTCTCAGAATGCCCTATTGTTGGATTCTGGTTTCTAATCCATTCTGCTGTCCTCTTTCATTTTAGGGGTGAGTTCATACTATTCCTATTCCCAATTGTGGTAGTTAATTAATTGTGTCATTCCATCCACTGGATTCTTTTAGGCTTTTTCCTCTCTTTGTTTTTTACCCCCTTTTGACTAGTGGAGAGTGGGCTGCATACCAGGGTTCTAGGTTCAATGCTTTTTGTTCCTGCCTGTGCTCCAGAGCAAACTAGGAATTCTTCACCATCTGGTGAAGCCTTTAGATGCCCTATTCAGTCATATTTTTAAAGGTATAAAATGCATAGGATTATAGAGGAAACCAAAGTTGGGTGAAAATAAAAGATGATCTTTTTTCAGATCCCAGTTCATGGACCCCCTGAAATTTTCCCTTGGGCTTCTAGTTAGTCTATGGACCTCAGTTTAGCACTTAGGACTCTGTTCATGAAGAACAGAGAACTTGTTACATGCAAGTTGCGTTTTAGGCTGTATTCACTTGTCAAGATTGTGATTTAAAAAATATTCTATAAGACCAATTTTCACATAAATTGCCTTTAGAAATTATTTTAGTTTGCCAGTAATGCTACCATCCTCAGCTTTGGGTTTTGACTCTTTCTGTGTGAGAACCTCATTCTGTGTGTATTGAGAGGCTGGGGACACAGGATCAGCGCCAGCACTTTTCTACCGCTGTTGAAGGAATGACTATAATTACATTGTCAAAATAATATTTATAGTATTATTTTCAGGGAATAATTGCAGTAGTGTGACGAATATATTATGCTCATCAAATTTAATATAAATACAAGCGTGCGTTTTGTATTTGAGCTATTCCTGTTGTTTTTGGTCTTGATTCATTTCCAATCTGTAAAAATAATAGTGGGATTTTTTTTTTGGTTACTCTCAGAGCACTTGATAAACTGTCTGGTAAAAGTAAATTGTTGTTTTTGCTTGTGTTGGCATTTTTTGTTTCATGTTCCCAGCTCCATTCTCCAGCAGGACATCTTTCAAGCTTTTCCTCCCCAAAGTTGTCATGTGATGAGTCAGAGCATTAATGTAACGTTTTCTGGCCAGATTGTTTTCAGATTCGCCATTTATATCCCTTGTTGTTTGTCCTTTGGATTGTGTTTGTTGTGAAACTTCGTGAGAGGCTGTTGGGGCCAGGATTTGGACCTTGGCTTGGCTGGTCCTCCCTTCTGGTCCAGCTGGTTGTGGCTATCTAGGCCACATTAGCAGGTCCTTGCACATTTACCCGAGAGGGGATATATGGAAGCACCTTTGGAAGCCCATCCACTTTTGGAGTAGCTCCTACTATGGATGACTGGGCCTGGTTCCAACTTGAGTCATCTCTATTGGATATAATGAATTCCCCCAACCTCAGCCTGGAGGCAACTCCTCCCTCAGCTGCTCTAACTTGAGCACTTCTTCTATGCATTTGCTGTGCTTAGACTTGTGTCCCATTTCTCAGTGTACAGAATGGGTCTCATCTTCCCCGCTTGGCTCTGTGCTCCTTAGGGACCATGACTGTTTTATTTATTGTCATCCTTTTCCAAGTACCAGGCACATGGGGCTCTTTGTAGGAGGCACTTGATGGATGCTTATGGAGTATGCACTGTATCCCTGTAATCCTGGCTTGCACGAGACGGAGGCTGGTGGATCATCTGAGCTCAGAATTTCTTTTCTTTTTCTTTTTTTAATATAAACATTTTTATTCATCATTTTGGGTTACAATTTTTATCCCTCCTTCTCTCCCCCCTTCCCTCCCTGAGTGGGTAAGCAATCAGATGTGGGTTATACATGTATGATTATGTAAAACATCACCAGATTAGTAATTTTGTACAAAAAAACTTGAATAAAAGAAAAAAATGAGAGTAAAAAATAGCCTGCTTCAATCTGTGTTCTATCAATATCAGTTCTTTTTTTGGAGGTGGATAGTATGTTTCGTCATTAGTCCTTTGGGATATTCTTGGATCATTGTATTGCTGAGAATAGTTAAGTCATTCCCAGTTCATCATCAAACAGTGTTGCTGTCTCTGTGCACAATGTTCTCTTGGTTCTGCTCACTTCACTACACATCAGTTCATACAAACCTTTCCAGGCCTTTCTGAAGTCATTCTGCTTGTCATTTCTTATAGCACAATACTGTTCCATCACTATCCTATCCCACAGCTTGTTTAGCCATTCCCCACTTGATGGCCATTCCTTTGATTTCCAGTTCTTATCCACCACAAACAGAGCAGCTATAAATATTTTTGTACAAATAGGTCTTTTTCCCTTTTTGAGGATGTTTTGGGATATAAACCTAGCAGTGGTATTGCTGGATCAAAGGGTACACACAGTTCTATAACCCTTTGGGCATAGTTCCAAATTGCTCTCCAGAATGGTTGGATCAGTTCACAACTCCACCAGCTAATTCCCACACCCTCTCCAACATCCAGTATTTTCCATTTTTGTTATATTTCCCATTCTGATAGGTGTGAGGTGATACCTCAGAGTTGTTTTAATTTGCCTTTCTCTGATCAATAGTGATCATATGATTATAGATAACTTTGATTTTTTTTTGTCTGAAAACTGCCTGTTCATATCCTTTGACCATTTATCAATTGGGGAATGACTTGTATTTTTATACATTTGACTCAGTTCTGTATATATTTGAGAAATGAGGCCTTTATCAGAGATACTTGTTTCAAAAATTCTTTCCCAGTTTTGTTTTCCCTTATAATCTTGGTTGCATTAGTTTCGTTTGTGCAAAACCTTTTTAACTTTATACAATCAAAATGATCTATTTTACATTTTGTTTTGCTCAATATATCTTCTTTGATCCTAAATTCTTCCTTTGTCCATAAATCTGACAGATAAACAATTCCATGCTCTCTTAATTTGCTTATGGCATCACCATTTATGTGTAAATCATATAACCATACAGTATGAGATGTTTGTCTATACCTAGTTTCTGCCATACTATTTTCTAGTTTTCCCAGAAGTTTTTGTCAAATAGTGAGATCTTATCTTGGAGGCTAGAGTTTTTGGGTTTATCAAACAAAAGATTGCTGTATTCTTTACCACTGTGTTTTGTGTTTCCACTGATCCTCCTCTCTGTTTCTTAGCCAGTACCAAATAGTTTTGATGATTGCTGCTTTATAATATAGCTTTAGATCTGGTACAGCTAGGCCACCTTCCTTAGCTTTTTTTTTTTTTTTCCATGAATTCCTTTGATATTCTTGACCTTTTGTTCTTCCATATGAATTTTGTTATTATTTTTTCTAGTTCTATGAAATACTTTTTTGGTAGTTGGATTGGTATGGTGCTGAATAAGTGAATTAATTTGGGTAGAATTGTCATTTTTATTATATTAGCACAGCCTACCTATGAGCAATTTATATTTTTCCATTTGTTTACATCTGATTTTATTTGTGTGAAAAGTGTTTTGTAATTGTGTTCATAGAGTTCCTAGATTTGTCTTGGCAGGTAGACTCCCAAGTATTTTATATTGTCTACAGTTATTTTAAGTGGAATATCTCTTTCTATCTCTTGCTGCTGGACTTTGTTGGTCATATATAGAAACACTGATGATTTATGTGGGTTTATTTTATATCCTGCAACTTTGCTAAAGTTGTTATTTGTTTCAAGTAGTGTTTTAGTTGATTCTTTAGGATTCTCTAAGCATACTATCATATCATCTGCAAAGAGTGATAGTTTTGTTTCCTCCTTTCCTGTTCTAATTCCTTCAATTTCTTTTTCTTCTCTTATTGCTAAGGCTAACATTTCTAGTACAATATTTGTTTTTTGTTTTTTTGTTTTGGTGAGGCAATTGGGGTTAAGTGACTTGCCCAGGGTCACACAGCTAGTAAGCGTTAAGTGTCTGAGGCTGGATTTGAACTCAGGTCCTCCTGACTCCAGGGCCGGTGCTCTATCCACTGCACCACCTAGCTGCCCCGCATATATTTTGAGTATTGATGTTACTTCATTGTCTATGGTACCTTTTAACAAGATGTAGTTTCCTTCTTTATCTCTTTTAATTAGGTCAATTTTTGCTTTTGCTTTGTTTGAGATAAGGATTGCTACCCCTGCTTTTTTTACTTCAGCTGAACCATAATATATTCTGCTCCAGCCTTTTGCCTTTACTCTGTGTATATCTCTCCGCTTCAAATGTGTTTCTTGTAAACAACATATTGTAGGATTCTGGTTTTTATTCTACTCTGCTATCTGCTTCCATTTTATAGGAGAGTTCAACCCATTTACATTCCCAGTTATGATTACGAACTGTACTTCCCTCCATCTTATTTTTCCCTTGTTTGTATTTTTCTCTTTCTTTTTCCCCTGCCCCTTCTCACTAGTGTTTTGTTTCTGGCCCCCTCAGTCTACCCTCCCTCTTTTGTCCTTTCCCCTTTTAGTTCCTTAGGTTTGTCCTCCTTTCTATCAGTCCCACCTCCCTTTTGTCCTTCCCCCTTTCCCCTCCTAGTTTTACCCTCCCTTCTATCAGTACCTCACCCTTTTCTTTTCCCTTTCCCCTTTTACTTCCTTACAGGGGAAGATAGAATTCTATACCCAATTGAGTATGTATGTTATTCCCTCTTTGAGCCAAATCAGATGAGAGTAAGGTCAAAACAATGTTCACCCCTCCCTTCTTTTCCTCTATTGTAATAGGTCTTTTGTGCCTCTTCATGTGATGTAATTTACCCCATTCTACCTTCCCTTTCCTCTTCTCCCAGTATAATCCTTTTTGTTTCCCCTTAAATTTTCTTTTTAAATAACATCACATCAGAATCCACTTATACCTACACCTTCTGTCTGTGTGTACTCTTCCTATTTGCCTTAATAAAGATATAGTTCTCAAGAGTTACAAGTATCTTCTTCACATGTAGGGATGCAAACATTTTCCTTTTTCTTTTTTCTTTTTTGGTGGAGCAATGAGGGTTAAGTGACTTGCCCAGGGTCACACAGCTAGTAAGTGTCAAGTGTCTGAAGCCAGATTTGAACCCAGGTCCCCCTGAATCCAGAACTAGTGCTTTACCACTGCGCCACCTAGCTTCCCCAGGATGCAAACATTTTAACTTTATTGAATAACATGTCCCGCCCCCCCCCCATTTTACCTTTTCATGTGTCTCTTGAGTCTTTTATTTGTAGATTAAATTTTCTGTTCAGTTCTGCACTTTTCATTAGGAAAGTTTTAAAGTCTCCTATTTCATTGAATGTCCATCTTTCCCCCTGAAAGATTATGCTTAATTTTGTTGGGTAGTACATTCTTGGTTGTAATCTCAGTTCCTTTGCCTTTTTTTTTTTTTAATAGGTGATTATTGTTTGAAGAAAACAGGTCAAAACAAAGTGAAAACCATGATTTAAAAGTGTCCTATAACTTTTTGTTCCATTTGGACAACCATTCCTTTGTCCATTTATGTCTGTTCATTCATCTGTTCATTGCTTTATCTGTTCAGCATACTTATTGATATCTTTTTGAGCACCTTTATGGCCTGAGACCAATTCATGTTTTTCTTGGAAGCTTTGAAAGTCAGAGCCCTGACATTGTTATCCTCTTCTGAGGGTGCACCTCGATCTTCCCTGTCACTAAAGAAACTTCCTATGATCCTCACCTTTCTCTCTCTTCTCATCTTGCCTGTCTTTTATTTGACTTTTAGCTCCTTAAAGTGGGGCACTGTTTCCAGGCTGCACTGTCCCCAGCTTCAGGGGGTCCCAGGTGGTATGATTTAAGGAGGGGCAGGTTCTTCACTCACCTGGTCTGTTCCCTGGTCCTAGATAACCCCAGGCCAACTTCCTAATTAACCAGACAGCAAAACTTTGTGTGTGTTGTGGTTGTCAGCTCTGATGAGCCTGCGCCCCTCCTCCACCTGGGCCACTGCTACTCAAGCCTACTTCCTGGTTCCTGGCAGGGCTGAAAAACCCAAGTTCTGCCTCAGCACCAGCAGAGACCCCTGTAGTCTCCCCCTGCCCAGGGCTCAGCCCTCTCACCAGACGGTGAGCTTAGTTGCAGAGGACACTGGCGCTGCAGCTGATTCAGAGGCTCTGGGGGTCTCTTTCCCTGGTTCAGCCTGCCTGGGACTGGATCTGTGTCAGGGTGACTGTGGGGTGGGCTCCACTCCTGCCCTGGCACAGCAGCCCCCTCCTGCTGACCTTCCAAGCTGTCTTTTATACTTATTGATACCAGCTGTGAGCAAGAGGGAAGTCAAATGAAGACTACAAGTACTTGCTAAGCAGCCACTGTGTTCTAGGCAATACTGGTAACATCTAGAAAGGCGAAAAGTCTCCCCTTTCCAGGACCTCTCAGTCTAACGGGAGGCAGGGAGATCACATGCAGACAACAGTGTATGAACAAGATAGCGACAGGGTCAATTGGAGATAATCGCAGCTGGAAGGAGGATCCAGAAAGACATCTTTCGGAAAGTGGGATTTTAGCCGGGACTCGAAGGATGCCCGGGGAGACAGGAAGTGCAGGCGAGGAGGGAGACTGTTCCAGAGACCACATCTGGAGCTGAGAAAGAGGGGCTCGGGTTGTTCGTCCTTTGTTGGTGCAGGTGTGCTTTGTAGGAGGAATGATGGGGGGCAGAGTCCCCGGATTGATGGTAGGGCAGGGCAGGAAGGAGTGAGAGGCCTGAAAAGGCAGGAAGGCCGTCCAATCAGGCTGAGCCTGTTGTTCATGGAGGCTACAGGGAGCCCCCGGGGTTTGTGGGAAAGCACTTTGGTGTCTGAATAGAGGCTGGAGGGGGCGAGAGGGGGCGGGAGGGGCGGGGACGGACTGTACCAGGGGGTGGCAGGGTCAGAGGAGAGGAGGGGGCGGAGTGGTCAGCGTCATCTGAGCTCAGCAGTATGGTGAGTGCGAGAGTGACTGTGGTCCAGGAAGGCAGAGAAGCTTTCTGCCTCTCATGCTGCCCGCTTGAGGACTGTGCTATGGAGTTGGGAGGGAGAGAGAGGGAGGGAGAGGGGAGAAGAGAGGGAGGAGAGGGGGGAGGGGGGGAAAGGGAGGGAGAGAGGGGGAGGGAAAGAAAGGCATACCTAGAGAATGAGCGAGCACTCCCTGGAGGGGCTGCTCCTCTTGGCATTGTCAGTGACCTGCTCAGTGACCATGGCCAGGTCAGCTCACCAGGCGAGGCCTCAGTTTCCCCATCTGTAAAATGGATGATTTTTCAGACAACCCCCGCTTTCAGCTGCTGCGAGTCTATGCTGTGCCCAGTGAGAATGTCCGTGTCGTTTCTTTAGATGGCCCAAGCGCCGGCAGGCCCAGTATCCACACCACACAAATCTTCCTTTGGCCTGCTGCACAGAGTTGGGATTCATTGTTTCTGAGCCATATTTTCTTTTGGATCTCAAGGGCCTTGTGCTGAATCAGGTTATTTTTGGTGCTTCCAATTAAACACGTCCTCCATTTGTTCAGAAGTCTTTGAGCAAACTGTACTATGCGGGTGTCCATAAATAGGCAGTTATGTATTTAAGTATATTCTTTCCATTTGAAAATGTTCAAAGGGCCAAGGGGAGGGTCCAGAGACAGAATGGGAAAAATTATTCAAAGAAAAAGCCCAAGTTGTTGACATTCCCTGATATTAGGTTGAAATGAAACAAGGACCATTCGGACTGCCACCATAGATCGAGAAAGCGCGGGCGCTCCGTGCTGGTGGCAGCAGCTCCGTCTCCAGCAGGCCTGCAGTCGGGCAGGGCAGTGGGCAGCCGCCCGTGGTGGGTGGGCCGGCCTCCTCCATATTTTCTGTTTGCCATCCAGGTTAGGAGCCACTGTCCTTTCCCCATAGCTAGAAAGATGCTTCGTCAGTGTAATGGAAACCCACCCGTTAAATTCGTGCTCACATTTCCCCAAGATGATGGGGACCAGAAGTTTACTCACTGGGAATTATTCTGGGGGGGTGGTTGGAAGGAAGGAGGAGGAGGGAAACTAGGGTCATATGCCTCATCTTAGGTGAGTTCATCTTCTCAGCCCTGGAGCTCAGAGCGAGCCTGCTGGCCCCGCCAGCTCAGCCTGGCCAGCCCAGATGCTTCGTGTGCCCCTCAAGGGGAGGGGGGTTGGCTAAGCCCACTGCAAAGTCCTGAAGCCATTATAGGGTCAGTTGGACTAGAGCTGGGGGTTGGGGGGGGGAGCTCCAGCCCCAGCCCCTCATTGGACAGAAGAAACTGAGGCGTTTGTGTCTTCTTTGCTTTATGCCAGCCTCTCTGGTGAGCTCTGGGGGACTGGGGCAGTGCCAGGTTCTGCCTTGATGCGTCCCCGCCCTGTGTCTTGTCTTTAGTCTTTTGGGCCCTTCCTCCTGCCCAGAAACATGCCGATGACTCCGTCCCCTAAAAAATGCTCACGTCGGACCCTCTGTCTTCTCTTTAGCTGCAGCGTGAAACTCCTTGACAACACGTTCCTCCTCCCCCTTTCTTCTCGGCTCTCTGGAGTCTGGCTTTTGGGCTCACCTGCTGCCCAAACTACTCCTCTCTGGGCCTTTGGGATGCCCCTCCCCTCCTCTCTCCTGGTTTTCCTTCTACCTGCCCTCCCCCACGTCACTCCGTCCAACCAGAGGTGCCCCCGGGCTCTGTCCTGGGTCCTCTGCTCCTCTCCCTCCAGGCCGCATCACTGGTGACCTCCTTCACTCCCGTGCATTGAGTGACCATCTTGGTGCTGAGCATTCTCAAACCTTCCTTTCCTGCCCTAGCCTCTCCACCATCTCTGACACCTTGAACTGGATGGGCCCCAGACGTTTTAAACTCAACATGCCCGCCATGGAGTTCATTATCCTCTCCCCTAAGCCCTCCGCCCTTTCATGTTCCCGTTGAGCCCCCCCCATCCCTCAGGCTCACACCTTGGGTGTCATCCTGGTGGCTTGTCTTCACCCCATGATCCAATGTGATGCCATTTTACCTCTGCAGCATCTCTCAAATATGTCCCCTCCTCTCCTGCGGCAAAGCCCTGAGCCTGGTGCAGAGCCTCACCCTGTCCATGTGGCCAGTTGCAGTAACTGCCAGGGGGTCTGCCTGCCTCCAGTCTCCCTGCCTGTCTGAAGCACCAACAGGTCACTCCCCCCCTCAATAATCTCCAGTGCTCCCTATCACCTCCAAGGTCAGATGCAGCCCCTCCCACCTCGGCACCTTCCTCCTCTGCACATCCATCTTTACTCGAAGCCTCCGACAAGCCTTCTTCCTTCCAGTGCCTCCTCTCTGCTCGTCCCATCGTCCCTGCGTCCAGCTTGTTTGCATGTGTCAGTTTGCTTGTCATTTCCCCATTAGAGTGCATGCTCCTTGAGGAGGGCAGAAGCTCGCCTTTGCCTTTCTTTGTATCCGCAGCGCTTCACATGCTGGTGAGTTGGCGCTTCCTAAGTGTTGTCGATCACTGCCTCTGGTACGGAGCACACACGCAGCAAAAGCCCGGGGTCTGACTGTGTTGCTGTTGGCAGTGGGTGCTGAGGAGTGTGGCCGGGTACCCCTGCCACAGTGTTCGAGCGTGCGCCGATCAGTATCCTCTCCATTTAGCGCTGGGCCTTGCATACAGTAAACAAGAAATGCTAGTTGACCGGCTGACAGATGCCTGAGCTGCTTCTCTCAGGAAGTGCCGACCCCAGTCAGAGAGGCCTTGGCTACACATGTCGTAGTTCTGGGCAGGGCCCCTTGGCACCCCATTGGAGGGGTCCTCCGCTCTGTTTGGCATTCTCCGTGCCCATGGTAGATGGCCAGAACCGCTAACTCATCTGGATTCCAGCCATCTGCTGTGCCTGTGGGCTCATTGCTCATCGCAGAGCCATTCCCTCAGAGGAGCCCCTCAGGAACCCAAGGGAGCATCAAACTGCGTCTCTTCGACCGGGAGGGGTCATCTCGGCTCAGTCATTCCCTCTCTGGTGGCGCAGTGCATAGAGTGCTGGCCCTGATGTCAGGAGGACCTGAGTTCAAATTTCTCTTCAGATACTTACTAGCTGTGTGACCCTGGGTCAGTCACTTAACCCCAATTGCCTTAAACATCTGCCTTTGGACCCAGATGGCTCTGGAGGAGAGAGTGAAGCTGGTGACTTTACACAGCCTTGCCTCACTGAGATCCAATTCAGTGTCAGTTGTGACATCCCCCCCCCCCCATGTCCTGGTCCTCTTCAGAAGGAAGGACAAACAACAACGTCCTTCTAGGATGAGGGACCTGGAGGGGATCATCTCCCAGGACCCCCGGGCTACTTGATCAGTCTGATGATTGTATGCTTCCAAGCTTGACGCTTTCCCAGCCAGCCGGCCTGTGGTCATTGGGTTAAAAACTTCCCCCATCAGAACATACTGTGTGTTCTTCCTGCTGCTGTGTGGGGTGCCGGGAAGGGGGAGCGATGACAAATATCAGTATCCCTCCGCCCCCATCTATGCCCGTCCAGGAGCACTTATAAAAATGTTTTTTTTTTTTTTTTTTTTTGGTGAGGCAATTGGGGTTAAGTGACTTGCCCAGGGTCACACAGCTAGTAAGTGTTAAGTGGCTGAGGTCGGATTTGAACTCAGGTCCTCCTGAATCCAGGTCCAGTGCTCTATCCACTGCACCACGTAGCTGCTTTTAAAAATCTTTTTTTTTTTTTTTTGGCAGGAGCACTTATGTTAACATCATCATGGGGTGGGTCAAGCCTCCCTCACAAGCATGTGGGCAGCCAAGGTCGAGGATGCCGGCTTGGCGTGTATGGGGGGAGGTGGCAGGCCCATGGTCAGAACACACTGGGAGGTCTGCCTTCAAGGCCGAGGAGGTGTTAAGGGCTAAAATTCTAGCTAAACTGTCTAAACTATTTAATGAGTGGTCACCAATAAATTATAAGCTTTAGCAAGAGTTAGGCTTTTAAGCATTTATTAAGGAGAATAAGAATTTGGTAAAGAGAAAGAAAGGCCTAGATTCCTATCTATTAAAGGGAGAGCACATTTCTAGCTCCGCTCTCCGCCAGAGTCCAAAAGGAAGAGCGCCTCCGTCTCCTCCTTCCTCCTCCCACTAGTCCGCGTCACTTCCTGATACCAAAGACTCCTGGTCTTGCCCTCAAAGACCTTCGCTTCATGGGTGAAACTCTTCTACAGTAAGTCTCCAGCAGGTGGCGTTATTCCAATCGTTACAGTCCCCCCTGTTGTTCCTCAAGAAACAAAATGTTTCCTTGACGGAACAGTAAAAAGAATATAATAACTATTGCTAACTAATAATATGTGAACAACAATATAGAAAAGGAAGAGAGGAAAGTTTTGTCCAGAGGGGCGATTTTTTTTTTTTTTGTCCTCATGAACCGACGCTTTGACATTGGTCTTGCAAAGGGAGGGCCTCTGCAGAGAATACATATTACAGATGGTGTATATTATAACCGAAAAAGAAAAGAGAAAAAAACAAAACAAAACTGTTCATTTAAAGTCTCTGAAAGTCTTTTCTCAGATGTCCTCTAGGTGTAGTCGTGGAATGGAAGTCTTTTCAGGGGTTGATGTGTGGATACTGGTAATCAGCCAGGAAATTTCCTACAAAATTGAGCTTAACACAACTTTAAAATAGCTTTGTCAATAATCAAATCAAACAATGAAAGTTCTCAAAAACATGTCTAAGGGAATTCAGAATCTTAGTTGTTACACATGAAACATATAATAAAACAAAAATTGAAACATTCTTTAAAATTATAATATTACTATTATATATTATATAATATTACTATAGTCCCCCCCTTATGGAGGGTAATTGAGAAGACAATTGCTGTGATATTAATTTTTCAAAATAATTTTTATCTTTGTTTCATCACTTTTTGCATCATCTGCCTAATTATCCTCATGCCATTATGAGAAATTAGAAAATCTAATATAATTGGTAACAGGTGTCAAGGCCAAATTCAACACTGTTATTTATCATGACACCTGAGATAATTATGGGGGTTACCATAAAAGAACAGAGAAATGATGGGATATGAGCATTCCCACACTTGAGCAATATGTACTGTCCATGCAGTATGCCAGGCTTAAAATAGGTGGATGGAATATATGTCCATGCCACTGAACATATTGGAGGAAACTGAGTCAGACTTAATCAGATGCATGGGATTGAGATGTCCATGGCATCAGGCATATAGGAGGGAGCATAGAAGCCAGGTGTAGAAGTGAGATGGGTGGGATGAATACTTCCAGCCATCTGTACAATATTGTGGGGAAAAATAAAATAAAATATTAAACCAAGAGAATCCAACCTCAACATTTGTCAAAAGCCGTTCCCTCGGCCATACCTTGACTTCATGCATGTCTCCCCTCATGTGACAGTTCAGTGTCTGCTCTTGCATGTATTCCTCTTGTGATTGGATGGCATCTTGGCCAACTGGCATCTGATAACTCAGAATAAAGGCAATTAATGTCTTAAATGATAAGTTCCCATAATCCAAGTCTCATATGGATTTTAAATTGAGGATAATAAATGATTGCAAAAAATGTGAATACATCTTGACTCAGAACACAATATATAATTACGCAACAATTTCAAATAATACCCATTTTTTTTACTTAGTATACAATTACTTTTGTGAAAAATCAGAACATATTTAAATACAAGTTAAAGCACAACAGAATCTCAAAGAAAACTTTTTTTTTTTAAAAAGAAAACTTTTACAAATGTTCCCCTCTTTTTTTTTTTGGAATATGCTTATTAAAAATAATACTTCTTTACACTTGCCATGGCAACCAATTTGCCAGGGAAATGCTTTAAAGAGTTTGATCAAATAATCAGTTGAGAAAAAATAACAAAAACAAACAACTCAGAACATGGGAGCACAATACTCCTAGAATTAACATTGTATTATGAAATCAAAACCATCTTGCAATTTTTTAAAATTAGATAAATGTATAGAAGAAAATACACATGGAACAATAAAAGACAGTGAAATTCAAACTAAGGAAATCTAAATGAGCATGAACTTAATATTAATGAGTATTATGAAATATAAACTTGATCACATGACTATAAAAAGCTTTTACAAATATTCTCCTTGTTTTAGAAACTAAGTATAAGACACAATCTCAAAAGGATTAAAATCTCTATGAAAATAAACCTATACCATTAATTCCAAAATGTATATGTAATAGCATAGAAATCCTATGTAACCTCTGAACTGACATTAATACTCTGAATGAATTCAGAACACTTTTGATTCCGGTATCTAAAATCCCCAATACTCATATCAATACCTTGCTGCTTACTTCTACATTTCTGTAAAATATATACCCTTCCATGGCAAAAGAAGCAGAGTCTTGAACTATGTTGATGATTGTCATTCTTATTCAGCTTAAGTTTTTCTTCTTTAACCCCTCTATATTGTCTGTCGGGCTTTTCACCATACAAATGCTTTATAAGATTACTAATTAAAGACAAAAGCAGGTTAGCAAAATTATGAACAAAACGAGCATATCTGGAATTTAAAGGGCTTTCTAAGGTTGTCTCAGAAGCACAGCCAGGCTGGGGAAGGGCTGAGCCTGAAGCTGCAAATGCAGGTAGAAAAAGTTGAGCATGCGCATCAGATCTCTGGACTTCCCAGGCAGGGGAAGCAATGGGCTTGGCCATGGGAGGAGTAGAGGGTGGGGTCTGGAGAGGAGGGGAGGGACCAGCGCAATTTGAATCCGACTTGATTTTGAACTCAGGCCTGGATTCCTCTTCCCCCACTTTGCCTCCAGGTGCTAGGGGATTAAAAGCTTCTAGAGGGTGGGTCATTGCCTCCAGGCATGCAACATTAAAGCAACAATTAGTGTTAGAACTGGGAAAAGCTGCGGGAATCTCTTCTGGTTTCTCTGAAAAAGCATGGTTGGGAGAGGGAGTGATATTTCCTTGTGTGAGTAAGTTGCTGGCTCTTTTAACAAAAAGAAAAAGAAAAATAGAAAATCCACAAAAACAAAGCATTAACATGATCTTATCTCCCATTTGTCTGGTTAAACAGACTAAAATCAAAAATAGGGTAATTAGGGAGTTTAAAAGGTCCATTCGAAAAAATTTAAAGGAAAACACAGCCAGTACGCCAGTACTTAGCAGTTAGAGGGAGAGGGAGGGGAAATTTCTTACCCAACCAGCAGATCAGAAGAAGACTGAGGTTTAGCTTTCCTCTTCGTGGTCAGCCATCTGTTAAGGGCTAAAATTCTAGCTAGTCTGTCTAAAATATCTAATGAGTGGTCGCCAATAAATTATAAGCTTTAGCAAGAGTTAGACTTTTAAGCATTTATTAAGGAGAATAAGAATTTGGTAAAGAGAGAGAAAGGCCTAGATTCCTATCTATTAAAGGGAGAGCACATTTCTAGTTCCCTTCTCCGCCAGCGTCCTCAGGAAAGAGAGCGAGACCGAGCGCCCGTCTCCTCCTTCCTCCTCCCACTAGTCCGCGTCACTTCCTGATACCAAAGACTCCTGGTCTTGCCCTCAAAGACCTTCGCTTCATGGGCAGAACTCTTCTACAGTTAGTATCCAGCAGGTGGCGTTATTCCAATCGTTACAGAGGGACCAGGATAGGCGGTGGGGACGGTGGTTGGCAAGGAGTGGGGCCCCTAGGAGAGCATTCCTGTGGGGGGGCCCTGAGGGGCCTGGGCATTTCTACCCTGGGGGCAGGAGAGCTGCCTGGGACATCTTCGGGGTGGGAGAAATTGCCTTGTTCTCCTTGGGCATGGGGTGTGGAGACGGACTGGATGTCTGGGCTGCTGGGAACAGGTGCAGCACTGGCTGGGCTCAACTTGGGCCTCGAGTGGGCAGAATGAGACAATCCCAAGCCAGCCTTAAGTGGCCTTTGAAAGGTGGCAGACAGAGTGCTGTGAACTAGCGCACTTCAGGAAGGAAGCTTTACTGAAGGAAGGCGTGAGCTGCCCAGTGTCCAAAACGCATCAGAAGTTCCGTTATGGAAAGAAGCCTTGAGGGGGAGGGGGAAGAGGATGGAGAAGAGGATGGGGAAGGGGAGAAGGAAGGGGGGGGGGAACAGAACTATTTCCAGCCCCGTGGATGAGCCTGACAAACCCTCGTGGTCGCCCCAGGGGCACTCAGACAGACAGAACCCAGCCACCTTCCCTTTGCACCCTCTGACCGCGTGCCTGTCTCTCGCCAGCCTTCCGCTGCAGCCTGCAGTTCCTGGGAAACATCTCGGCAGGGAATGAGGCCTCACAGCAGGCCGTGTGGAGGGACGCCTTCCCAGATCTCTTCTTGTGAGTGTCTTGTCTGGGGAAAGCTTGGCGTCCGGGTCCAGAGGCAGCCCCCCTTGTGACAGGCCACTCTCCTCAAATGACGCCACTGAACAGGCCAACCAGCTCCTTGCCTTAGTGACAGCCTGGCTGGGGCTGAAAATGTGACCTTTGGCTCTTGTCATCTCCTCCAGCAAAGACAGGTGTTATGGGCGACTAGGCTATGCCCTGCAGGACCCAGCACAGTGGGGGCAGGGACCCCCGGGCCCTCTTGTCCTGCTCTCCCCCATTCTTTTGTCCCAGTTATTTGCCACTCCCACATGTGCTGACTGGTGTGCATCTGTGTGTGCACATGTGCATGCAGGGTCTGGGATAGAAATGCTCATTCCCTACCCCAGGCCCACCAAGGGAGAGGTGGCAGGGGTCCGTGCGGGCTGGGGTGCCTGTCCTGGCCCCCCAACCTGGACCCCATGGGGTGGTCGGGAGCCGGCCATGAGGGAGGGGCAGGCACGGTGGGACCTGCACCCATCCCCTGGGGATGTCGGGTCCCCGTGGCCATGTGGGGGATGTCCTTGTGAGACGGGCCCTGGGTCCCAATCCCAGCGCTGCTCCTTGGGTGGTCCCCGAGGGTCCCTTGCAGCTCTCAGCCCCAGGGGCCTGGCCCTTACATGTTCTCTCCTCTGGTGTCTGCCAGGATGAATGGAAGGTCTGCTCAGATCTCCTTCACTGCTTCTGAGGCCCCTGTTAGGCTGGTTGGCGCTGCCCACCTCGGGTGGCTGTGGCCGTGGCCCACACTCACGGCGTCCTCTGTGTCCTCCCAGGTACTGCCTCTGTCATCCGGACGAGAAGGTTGTCGCTTACGCTTCCATGATCTTGTTCACATGTCTGAGCACCGAGCGGCTGAGGGACCTGCAGACCCAGAACCTTGGCGTGGCTCTGAGGGTTATTGAAGCCTACCGGAAGCAGCCCGAGTCTGAGTGGGCGTAGGTATCATCTCGTGCCGGGGCCCATTGGCTCATGGGGTTCCGATGCACCCCTTCCCTGTTGGTGGAAGCCTCAAGGAGAAGGGTGCCAGGGGCTTAACTCACCACCCAGCAAGGGGCCATTCTTTTCTATTTCTAACAAGGGACAAGGCTGCTTGATTATCTCTGGGAATGGGCAGCTCACTACTTCCCAAGGCAGGACATTCTGCTTGTGGAAACCTCTGGTCTCTGGGAAATGTTTCTTAACATCCCTCTCTCCTCTGGATTCTGCCCCTCCAATGGGCAGCACAGACCAAGCCCCTCCAGGCTCCCTGCCAGTAGGCTTTGTGGGCTCTTGCTCACTCTGGCCTCTCTGGAGGCCTGAAGCTGGCAGGAGACCCCAGGCCCACCTCCTCACGTCATAGGCTCCATGAGAGGGCTTGGCCAAGCAGGGCACAGACATAACATGGCTTTGTCGTAGCTGCCCCTCCCTGAGGGCTGAGATCACAGGCCCTTTATACCCTCAGCTTGTCCTGCCTTGGACACATCCTGGCCTCATGCTCCTCTTCTCTGCCCAGAGGATGACAGAGGAGCCCCGCAAGGTGGCCACAGGGCTCCCCTCTGCTGGCCTCTCCCCTCTTCCCCCCAGTCTCTTGACTGTTGTTGTTCGTTGCTCTTTGGGCCGCCTGCATCGTTGGAAGTTGTTCTGCCTTTGAGCTTCTCTCAGCCTGTCCCTTTGCACCCCACCCTCATTGTTCTTGGTTCTCTTTTCCGGGACAAAGAGACCCCCTCGTGGTGACCATGAGTGGTTCTAATTTGCATGAGTGGCCATGAGTGGTTCTAATTTGCTGCTGTTAACCTCCAGTCCCTTGTTGAAGCTCACGCACGGTCCCTCTGCAGTTTTGTCACAGAGCTCTCTCTCCCGACCTCTAGTCTCTCATCACTAACTGCCCCTTGGGCATCTCTGTGAAGCTCAACCGAGCCCCTTGGGTGCCCCTGCATCCCCTCCAGGCTCCCCCTCTTCCCAGCCTCCCTGGTCCTCTTGAGGGCTCCCAGGCAGCCACTCATAACTCGGGCAGCATCCTGGACCCCTCGTCTCACTCCACACGGCCAGTCTGCTGCCAGATCTCATCTTTTCTACCTTCGCGACCTTTGTCTGCGTCCTTTTTCCTGCTGACACCCCCACCCTCACCCCCTCCCCTTGGTGCAGACCCTCATTGCCTCACGCCTCGACCACTGCGATAGCTGCTGGGGGGTGAAAAATACAAAATGTCCCGCTTGGCCTTCAAGGCCCTTCCTCCCTAACCCGCGCCCTCCTCCCTTCCCGGGCTTCTCACGCCTCACTGCCCAGCGCGTGCTCTTGGATCCTGTGACACCAGCCTCCTGGCTGTGCCATGGCCCCACTCCTGGCTGTCTCTGGCTGTTCCCCCACACCTGAGTGCACCCCGTCCTCCCCTTTTGGCCTCCCAAGCCCCGAGACTCAGCTCCAATGCCCCTTCTGTGGGAGGCCCTTCCTCTGCCAACGCCTCCCCTCCCCTCCCAGGTCATCTCCCAATGGCCCGTCTACCTGGGACTCACGGGGGTTGTCTCCCTGTTAGGACAGGAGCTTCTTGCAGGCAGGGACCTTGATGCTTGTGGGCATTGGTGCCATGAGGTCCTTTCCAGACCCTTCAGAGAGAAGGAGGGTGGAGACCCCCAGACTGATCTCCATCCACTTAGAGAGTTGCCTGGGAACTGGGAAAGTGGTGTGACTTGGCCAGCGTCACACAGCGGTATGGGTCAGAGGCAGAACTCAGATCCAGGTCTTCCTGGCTCTCAGGCTGGCCCTATACCAGGAACCAATTTTCAGGACATTAGTTGGCCAGTCAGTGAACACTTAGTAAGCACCTACTGTGTGCCAAGCTCACAATAGGATGCATGTGGATACAAGGAGCTCTCTCAGTCTTCATGAGGGAGTCCATATGCAAACAGCCATTTACATACTAGTTGTACTCTTCAGGATCAATGAGGGGGCTTGGGAAGGCTTTCCTGGGAAATGCAGATGCAGAGAGAGAGAGAGAGAGAGAGAGAGAGAGTGTGTGTGTGTGTGAGATAAACCTCGAGCCACCAAGACCTCCCTCCTTGTCTTCAGTCCTTCCCGACCCACAGGTTCCAAGTTGTGGATAGTCATTGTTGCCTGCCCCCCCCCCCCCCTTGTCTCTTCCTGCTGCTCCCAGCCTGGGATCAGACCTCATCCTGACCCACCTGGCTCATCCCAGCAGCCGCTCTCTGCCTGTCTCCTCTCTGGAATCTGCAGGCACGGTGTCCAGAAGCTTCCAGTGGCCCTGTGGTCTACCCAGTCAAGGTCTGGATGCTCTGCCTGGCATTCAAAGCCCTTCTCTCCCTGCCACATCGGGCTTCTCTCATATTTCTGCCCTTCACATCCCCTGGGGTCCAATGAAGTGACCTGTCCTGGCATCATCACCTGGCCATGCTTCATCTCGCCAGATTCCCTGGGTGGGGATGCCTATTTTTTCTTTCCACGGAAATCCTTCAATCCTTTTGAACCCAGCTCCTTCAGGGATCCCACCAAGATTCCTCCAGGGAGTGGCAGCCTTACACTCTGGGAGCCTGGGGGTGTGTAGCCTCCACGGCATGAAAGCCAGGGCCAGCTCTGAGCTCTGCACACAGTAGGCACTCCCAGACTGGGACTCTGGCCGGAGGGTTGGGAGGGTGGAGCACGGGGTGGGGTCTTGTTCTGGGAAAGGACAGGCTCAGAGATGGGCTGGAAGGACCATCTGCAGGGTCAGGCATGGTGGTGGTGGTGGGAAGGGCACCGAGGTGAGGCCCAGGCCCATTTGCGGTGGGGCAGAGCGTCTGATTTTAACTACAATGTGAAAGTGTGATGCCCAGAAATGAGCCCACCTGCATTTGGGTGTTTTGCATGCTTTGCCATTCCTAGTGATAAAATTTCTCTCCCTTCCCCAGGTTCCTGATCATTTTAGACTACTTGCTGAAAAGCCCAGAACTGGTGAAATCCATGTACACCAAGCTGAGCCATCCAGAAAGGTGAGGCCCCCCCCCCCCCCAGGGTGGCTTTGGGAGTTGGCATTCATAGAGAGTGTCCTGCTCGCATGATTGAAAAATGGTGTGCTTTCTGTGCTGGCTCAGAGTCTCTGAGTGCGTGTTTCTCAGGCAGTAATGGTTTTAGATTGGCTGGTTAACATGACATCCTCTCCACAGCTGGCCGGGGCTGGGGGGAGGGGTCCAGGTGGGCACCACTGTTCAGAAACTGATTCCAGCCCAGAATGCAGTGATTTTAATTCTCTTGTTTCTTAGAGAGTTTACTCTGGGGAGACTGAAGAGGAGGGAGGTGGGTTGTGATCAGAGAATGTAGCTCTGTGTGTGCTTCTAAAAATGGAGAGATTCCCTCCTTAGTGTTGCTAAGAAAGTCAATACAGAAACTCCACTGAAGCCCCTACTGTATGCAAGGTGCTATTGGAGGGAACATAGTCCCGAGGAGGGGGAGCAATGTGTACCTGGAGAAGGGTATGCCAAGTACCCCAAAGTCTGGGCTGAATCCAGGGCCAGGGCTCTATCCACTGCGCCACCTAGCTGCCCCAGCACTTTACAAATATTATCACATTTGATTCTCACAACAATCTTGTCAGGGAAGTACTGTTCTTATCCCCATTTTTACATTTGAGGAGACCAAGGAAAACAGAGGCAGAATGGCTTGCTCAGGGTAATACAGGGTATTAAGTGGTTGAAGTGGGATTTGAACTCAGGTCTTCCTGACTCCAGGTCTAGCATTTGATCCCCTGCACCTCTGCCTTCCCCGCATCTTTGCTGATGTAATGTGCTGAGGTAAAATCTCAAAGTTGCTTCAATTTGTATTTCTCTCATTATTAATGATTTGGAGCATTTGAATATAGTTATGGATAAATTGGGTATTTTCTTTTGAAAACTGCCTCTTCACATCCTTTGACCATTTATCCATCGGGAAGTGTCTTGCTTGGTCTTCCGACCTAAAGCTCTCATCTGAGCGATGTGGTTTTTGCCAACTGTGGCTTCCCTGGTTCAGACAAGAAGGTGTAAAATGAGATTATCCTCTCAACCCTTGGGACTTCTCTGGTGTCTTCACCCCCCAATTACTCAGAGCTCTTGTGACCCTTTCGACAGCCCTCCTTCCTTGCCTTTTGTTTTTCAGGGTGACACTGCTCGACCTCATGATAGCCAAACTCCTAGGGGATGAGCCACTGACCAGAGAGGACCTAACCGCATTTCTAAGTCATGCTGAGTTGGTCGCAAGCAACTTCCAAGAAAAATGCAAGTCTGTGCTGAAGCTAGCCTCAGCTGGGCACGATAATGATGAGGTCAGCATACAGAAAGTCCCTGGGAAGGAATAAGGGAGGGACTTGCCTAGGCAAACTTGAAGGTGCCAACTTTGATCCTGGTGCCTGGGATGCTGTCTGCCAGTGCCAACCAGTGCCACCCTTTGCCATTGTCCTTAACCCTCCTGCATCCCCCCCATTACCTACTGCTGATCTTAGAGCTCTACAGTCTCCAGCTTGAAAAGGACTTGAGATGCTGATGCCATGAGCACGACTGCCCTTGGCCCAAGTCCCTACAAGGGCTTCCTCCAGTTTCTGTTTGAATACCTCTAGTGATGGGAAGCTCACTGCCTCAGGAGGCAGTTTGTTCCACTGGAGCATGGTCACATTTGTCAGAAAGTATTTCTTGGCAGCGACCTGAAAACTCCCCCAAGATCGTGGCGGCGGGGGGGGGGGGGGGGGGGAGGATATCTCCCCTCCCCCATTGGAAATTGGTATACTGAGGTTCTTGTCCTTCCTCTGAACCTCCGTGCTCCCCGTGGCTCCTCCTCTTCCTCCCTCGAGGCCTGTTTCAGAAGCAGCTCTGTCCCTGCTCCCCGCCTCTGGCTCTTCCTTATATCTGGGTATGGGATCTCCGCCAAGAGGCTCCCTCCAGCTCTTCTGTACAGAGGGATGTCCCACAAGTGCGCCACTTCCCTCATTCACTGTGGTGATTTCTACTCTCTGGGCCTCAGGGTCCTGCTCCCTAAAACCTGGTGTTGGACTGGGCGAGTCCCCAAAGTATTCAGGCTGTAAAGTTCTGATTCCCACCTCCTGACCCCTGCCCCTCCCCCGCCCTCTTAGCCACCCAGAATCCTGCTTCATCAGCAGTCCTCTCCATCTCTGGCCCTTCTCTCCTTGCCCACACACATGCCCGTGTTGCCTGTCCTTGAAAACAACCCAGTAGAAAGTGTCCCTAGAATTGGCTTCTGCCTCCTTTCTGCCACCCCAAAGCCTTGCTGCCTCCTCAGGGAAGTCTTGGCTGACTCCCTGGGATGTTGCTGGTGTGTGTGTGTGTGTGTGTGTGTGTGTGTGTGTGTGTCTGTGTCTGTGTCTGTGTCTGTGTCTGTGTCTGTGTCTGTGTGTCTGTGTCTGTGTCTGTGTCTGTGTCCTCTCCCTTCCTCCTAGTAGAAGCCAAACTCCGTCAGGGCAGTAATTGTTCTTCCTTTTGCCACTCTGTGCCACTTGCCTGGCATAATGCTCGCGGGATAAACTAACACTCCTGATTCCTCTAGTCTCCTGCCCGCTGACGCACCTCCTCCTTGCGCCTGTCCCCACCGCACTCACTGGTTTTAGAGTCTGAGCGTTCCTGTTTCCCTCCCGTTGTTCCACATTCTCCCTTTGCCTCCATTCCCCATCCAGCTTCCTCCTTTGCAGTCCACTCAATTGAAGTTTTCCACACGATACAAACTGTGCTGACTTCAGCAGACCGAGTCGTTGTCCCTTCCTTCTCTAGGAGTTGAGCACCTGGTCCTTCCTTGTGTGGCAGCTAGGTGGCACTGTGGAGAGAGCACCCGCCCTGGAGTCAGGAGGACCTGAGTTCAGATCCGGCCTCAGACACATAACACTTACTAGCTGTGTGACCCTGGGCAAGTCACTTAACCCCCATTGCCTCACCAAAAAAACAAAAACAAAAAAACCAAAAACCCTCCTTGTAATATGGGTCAGCTCTTTTGGAGGGGAAGGGAGGTACCATGGAGAAAATGATGGAGATGTTAAAATTGGAAAAAAGACACCTGTCAAAACATTTTTAAAAGGAGCAGAGAAGTTAGAACCAAGGAAAACCTTTTTATGAAAGTTGTTTCTTTTGAAGGGAGCCTGTCATCTTTCTTGGTTTGAATTACGGGTATGATGAGGACTTTATGTGGAGACTGCATGGGACAGGGGTCAGAACCCTGGATTTGGAGACAAAGAGGACAGAGTTCCAATCTCTGCTCTGCTCCTCATGGTTGATGTGGCCTGGGGCCGAGTCGCCTTTAGGCAAACAGGCACCTGACAGGGCCCTTTCCAGCTTCAATCTGTGTTGTCTGTGAGCCTACAATCTTTTAGTGACCACTGAGTTCACATTTCCCTTTACATGGAAAGAGATCCAGTGTGCTTTGTTTATTAGCTACCTGCTTCCATCTGACCATCTGACCATCCGTCCGTCCATCCATCCATCTGTCCATCCATCATACCACTGAAAGAACATTTATTAGGTGCTAGTTTTAGTTCCTAAAAGAGTAGACCCTCTGACAGAGGGATAAGCTGTTCCCACTAGTGGCGACAGCTGACAATATGACATGAGGAAGGTATTCACAGAGGTGTGGGGCAAAGGCTGAGTGAGGCCTGAGGGGCAGGTCTTTCCTGCCCTGGAAGAGGTTGCTGGGAGGGTGGGGAGCTTCCAGACTGTGGATGGCCTAGAATGGCAAGGGAATTAATTTGAATGACTCCAGAGGTGTGGCATCTTTGTAAGAAGGTGATTATGGCAGCGGTAGCAGTGGGGAGAGAGGGGAGGCAGCAAGAGTCGTCAGGGGCTGGCTGGTGTCTTGTCTGGAGAGGGACCGCAGATAGCTGTGGTGTCCAGCAGGAGGAGCTCTGCACTACCCTGTCCTTGGCCTTTAGAGAATTCCCCCCAAGGGGTAGAGGGAGAGAGGGAAGAGAAGGAGGGAAGTGTGCAGGCTGGCTGAAGGCCCTGCCCAGTTACCGTCCCTGCTGGGTATTATTCAGCCCCTTCACTCCATGGGTCACGTTTAGAGAAGTGAGGATTTTGCCCGTGCTGTCACCATCCTGGACAGGAAGAGCCTCTCTCCCCTCTTCCCGCTCCCCAGGAGGTCCTGTTTGCCCCTTAAAGGCTGTGTGACCTTGGATGAGTCCCTTCCCTTCCCTGGCTCTCTTTTTCCTCATCCATAAGATGAGGCATCAGGCCAGGTGTCACAGAGCTGGTGAAGCGAGGCCTCCGCTGCGGGGAGCTGCTGAACATCGTGGTCTTTGTTCATTTATCAGGTTTCTCGCTCCTTTTTTCCCCAGTTCTGCTTTCTCTGTCTGAAAGGGCTGGGGCCCACTGTACACTTGTGCCCCGCACTGGCTCCCTCCTGCCCTGGGCTTCTCTCTCATATTGAACCTTCCCAGAGGGAAGCCTGGAAACTGAGGTATTGGGGGGCAGGCAGAGCCTGAGTCTTGGCCTTCATCCCAGCAAGCGGCTCCTCAGCTCTGGCCCCCACAGCTCACTGGTGCCCTGGGGAGGGTCCTTCCATGTCTTTGCCTATGAATGGGGGCTTTCCATAAGAGAGGATGGAAGGCCTAGAGAGAGGCATAATTCTTTGTGTGTGGTGGGGGGGTGGGGCGGCAATGAAGGTTAAGTGACCTGCCCAGGGTCACACAGCTAGTAAATGTCAAGTGTCTGATGAGGCTGGATTTGAACTCAGGTCCTCCTGAATCCAGGGCCGGTGCCATATCTACTGCACCACCTCCCTGCCCTCGAGGCCTAACTCTTGTCTGCCCTGAGTGAGTGTTGTAGCTGAGGGTCTTGAGGGTGCTTTTCCCTCCTGTGCCGAGCACTGCCAGCTTGGCAGAGCCTCTCCTTGTGCCCCATGGACTGGGAGCTGGGCTGATGGGGCGTAGTGATGGGGGTGTCAGGCCTGGCTTTCACTGGCATTGCTCAGGCTGCCTTGTTCCACCAAACACATTTCATCCCAAATTGGGACCCACCCAGTGAGGCACAAGAACCCAAAACAACAAAACCAGTTTTGGAGTCAGGTATATAGTTGTTATGCGCATGTGCCCGTGTGCACGCACACACACGCGCGCACACACACACACACACACACACACACACACACACCCTCTCTTTGGTATGGATTTCATGATTTCAAGATGACAAAGGATGGGGGAGGACATTCTCTGTCTCCCCACTTTGCTGCTGAGGTGACCATGACCAGCTCGTGGGGTGTGACCTCACCAGCCTTGGGCCCAGAGTCAGGGCCTGGCTTCTGGGTGGCTGTTGCCTCACACTCCCTAGGACCCTGGCCAGGCACGAGGCTTCTTTGCTCAGGAGCCCATCTGTGGAGCGATAGATTGTTGAGTAGCCAGATAAACGTACATTGTCGAGTAAGATTGTCTTCAGACCCAAGAGTGGTGGTCCCTCTCACAGCCAGAGCACATTCAGCCTCGGCTGCTGACGGAGATCGCCCTTGGGGATGGCAATTAGCGTCTTCCCAGGGACCTTTGGGTCTTTGTGAGGGGCCTTGCACGTTGGAAAGCTTGCCAAAGACAGCCTTTGCGGAAGAGTTTTTTCCTCCAGCCATAATCACCAGCATTTATCCTGCCGTAGCTGGAGTAATAACTTGTCCTGACTCAGCTTTCAGTGTAGCAAAGAGGACACGTTTGTGGTGGCAGAAAAATAGATGTCTCTGGGTCTATCGCACAGCCCACACCAGCTCCCCGTGCGCACAGTGAGCCAGCAGGTAGCAAGCACAGGAAACTCTTGTGGCGTTGAGATGAAAAGACCCATGTGCTTTTCTTTGCAGGAAGCCCTGGCTACAATCAGGCTTCTCCATGTCCTTTGTGAAATGACCGCCAACTGTGAGCTGCTAGGCCCCTTACAAGCTTTCCCGGGGCTCCTCGAGACTGTAGTTGGTGAGTGGATGTTGGTCTGTGGAAGTCACTGGTTACACGGTCACTGTCCATGCAAATGTGCCGCTAATCTCCTACCTACCATTTTGTTTTAATCCAGGGTGCATTTGTGGCTCATTAATTCTACCTCCCAGATGTCTCATTTTGAGTAGGAAAAGCAAGCAGTTGTCAGAAACATCTGCCACTTACTGTGTGTTCACACAGTCAGTCATTTCTCTGTATGATGTCTCTGAGATTCCTCCATGTGTTTTCCCATAAATACTTGAGGTTTATTCAGAACTCACAGTGGTCCTCTTACGTTGCCTTGGAACCTGGCTAGATTCTTGGTGAGGGCCAGGCTCTTTTCCCTCTCCCGGGGCATGTCTTGTTAGAGACAAGTCCAAGGGGCAGGTCTTTAGACTCTGCCCACTCGGGAGTTCCCCTCTTGGTGCTCATGGGTGAACACCCCTGCCATGACCCTCTTAGGCTCACCGCGCCGTCACCTGACCATGGAATTCCCAGGTGCACCCTCCTGTTGATGAAAGTCGCTGGGTTCCTCTTCATGGGAGGGCTTGGCTCCCCCCTTCCCCCTGTACTTTGGACGGTCTGGCTTTGGTGTTGAAAGTGGCCCCAGCAGTTCAGTTCAGCCAACACTGATTGGGCGCCTGCTGTCGGTCACCCCCTCTGCTGGGATCCCACGGTGGCCTCTTCTCTCACAGGAACTTTGTCGCCTTCTTAACAGAGATCTTACAGTTGACTCACCTGGCCGGGAAGCAGACCCCAAATGTCTTCACAGCTACTGCTTGTATGCGAGGTGATGGGGATGTCTCCAACCCTGCGATGGGCTTCAAGTCACACCTCGTGCGCTTGATTGGGAACCTGTGCTACAAGAATACAAAAAACCAAGACAAGGTAGGCTTGCCTGGGTCTGCGTGTGTGTCCCGGAGACTGTGAGGGGTGGTCGTGTGTTTGTCTAGGGGCAGCGCCCCAGACTGAGAGCCAGAGGACCAGTTGTGATGTCAGACTGGTCCCTTCCTCTCTCTGGGCCTTGCAATGGATGGCAGAGATAGCCCCGAGCTCCCTTCCGGCCCTGCATCTAGGGCTCTTTGATGGTGGTGTTTCCCATTGGCTCTGATAGTGGACTCTGTCAGTTTACTGAAGGGAGTCCTCTCCACAGGCCGCCAGGGAGCACGCCTGCTGCCAGGACAGTGTCGGTGCGGGGACCTCTCAGTGGGATGGCTCCCTCGGCTAGTGCGCTTGCTCTGCGGCTGAGTCACCTGGGAGGGTTCTCTCCCCACTTTGCTGGGCCAGAGAGAATACACCCGGGCTGCCCATTGGGCTTTCCTTACCACGGGGTGGTTTATCCAGAATGAAGGGGAGAATGTGGGCAGCCACAGACGCAGGGGGAGCAGGTAGTGCTGCGATGCAGTGTGGCCAGATGGCAGGGACTCCCAAACCCTTGTGCTGGCTGCCACGGCAGGAGGTTAATTGTGTGCCATGGGAGGGGACAGCATGAGAAGCTCATACACACACACACACACACACGTGGACGGACAGGCACACATGTGCTCAGATAGGCACACATATGTGTGCAAAGCAGGCACACACATACACATGTGTGCACAGGCAGGCACACACTTGTGCATGGGCAGGCACACATATACACACATGTGCACGGGCAGGCACACACCTGTGTCAGTTTTCCAGCAGCATTGTGATGTCTAGTTTAGGTTCTGCCCCCCCACCCTTATTGAGAGGCATGAGGGGCTTGGCACAGCTGGTCTCTAAGGCCCGTTGGCCCCCAGTCAAAGGCTCCTCTGGTTTATGAAAGGACACAGATAGATGCTACTCAGCAGCCAAGACCGGAGGGGCCGCGATCTGTATCATTGGAGGGCAGGCTGACACTGAGGAGGTCACGGAGCTAGCCGACCCTGAGGCTGAGGGAGGTTTCATTTAACTGACAGTCGTTGTTTGCTCAGTTGAAAAATGTATTGATTCATCCGCTCACCGTTGGCACTCAGCGGTGGCTTGGCCTTGGGCAAGGCTTCTACCTCCTGTGGGCCTCAGTTTCATCCTCTGTAGAGTGGGGGATGTCAGTGCTCCCCTCAGGGTTGGAACGCTGGGCCGCAGTCAGACCAGCAGTCGGGGCTGAACGTGGGGTTGGACTGGGCCCTGGCCCACACGAGAAAACATCTAGACTGGGTGAGGGCCTCTGGGGTTGTCCCACCCATGGCCTGTCTCTCCATTTTATTGGGAAGCTGTGGTGGGTGCCCAGAGGCCTTGGGGGCACAGCTGTGATGACGGGTGCTGTCCCTGCCCCTTGAGGGACTAGCCTGGAGCATCCCCAGAGAAAGATGGAGGGCAGGGAAGAGGAGGAAAGGGACAGATGAGAAAGGGCTCCGGGAGATGTGTGTGTGCGTGCATATGCATGTGTGCATACATGTGCGTGTGTGTGTGCGTGGGTCAGGGCAGGGTGTCTGAGTGGGGATGGGGATTTTGGGTGCACGGGCAGAGCGTCTGGAGGCCACAGAGCCTCCTGCGCCCATCCCCACCCGGCCCTTGGCATCGGGGCTGAGGCTGGCTCCCCGAGGGTGGGCTCTTCTTGGATCGGGTGTCTCTGGACCACCCGCTGTGCTGGCAGCACAGCGTGCTTGGCAGCCATCCTTGTCAAAGGAAGGCTGGTCCCCCCAGAGCGGGGAGAGGGTTAGAGTTAGAGGAGGTAGTGAGCGCTCCATCTCTGGAGGCCTTTCAGAGCCTCCCAGGGAGCTAGCATCAGGTCAGATGAGACTGCCTCTGGCCAAGCGCCTCCTCGGGGACGGTCTGGCCTGGTCCTGGCTGATGGGGGAGCATCCGCACTGGCCTACCGTCCCTGTTGGACCGCAGGCTTTTCCTCTGTCAACCTCGGCTTATTGATTGAGAGACTGCATGTGCAGGCAAGGTCTGGCTTGCTGCCAATTCCATTTCTTTGTAATGTAATCCCAGTTCAAGAAATATGTCAAAATTCATCAATCAAGCTGTCACTGTGTTTTTCCTTAGCTTACAGTTCCTGTTACAGTAAATGAAATTAAAATTCCTGTTCAGAGGAGCCTTCCCATGACTGGGTCACATGGGGGAAGGTTTAGGTCTGGGCGAGTCTTCTCTCTGCCCTCCTGCTGGGGAGGGCCCGGCCAGCTCATCTCCAGGCGGCTCCCGCTGGGGAGGTAAGGGTCCCCTCTCCTGTTCCCTCTGTCCGGTTTGGAGCAGAGCATCTGATGGACGCTCATATTGGTCAGAGCCCTGCTCCTCTATCCCCATTTTCCAGACGAGGAGACACACCGGACAGAGGATTTGCCCAGAATTGTGCAGGAACGCCTGCCGTCCTCTGCGGCCCTTCCTTTGTAGCTAGTGGGAGCTTTCCATCCCACAGCCCCGTCAAGCCTGGAATAGAAGCCTTGTCAGCTGCAGTTTGTAGATTGGTCAGTGTGCAGCAGAGCTCAGTCTCGAACCTGGGTCTTCTGCCCCAACTCAGGGGAGAGATATGGCTTCTGCTCAACCAGAAGTGCCAGGGAGCTGGTGGAGAGGCTTCACCTTTGGGAGGTCCCATCACCAGTCAGTGGCAGAGCTGGGCCTCCCTCTGGACCTCTGCTGGGTTTCCCAGGGCCCCTGACTAGGGCAGGGGACAGAAACCAGCCGTGGGGCCCTGGGTCCTGTGGAGTGGCGGGCACGGTGTCTGGGGCGGCTCTGGCAGGGGCGGCGGGGCACCGGCTGGCCCCCGGAAGGTTTCTGACTCCTGAGACAGCGCCTGCCTTCGATGGCTGTTGGCTCCTCTGCAGCTCCCCACTCCTCTGCTTTGGGTGGAAGAGAAGTGGCCAGAAGAGGCCCAGACCACTTTGATCTTGGCGCACAGTCGGCATTTTGCTCGCAGCGACCACAATTAAGGCGCTCAAAAGGGCCTCGCGACGGAAGGCTTTTTTTTTCCCTCACCGCTTCAAGAAATATGGATTGCTCGTCTTGCTCTGTCGGAACTTAATTTTGTATCCATCAGATAAAGGATTAGAGGAGCCCCCTCCAAAGCGTGGTCTCGGCGAGCGAGCGAGCGAGCGGGTAAGAGAGGGAGCGCTTCACGGGTTCCTGCTGGAATAGTTTGCAGGGAAACGTCGTGTGCTTGGGAATGCCTCTCTGCACTCTGCTTCTAGCACTGGGGACAGCTCTGGGCCCCTTTGGGCTCCCTCCTTCCCTGGCTCCTTCCTCCCCTTGGATGTGGCGGCTCCCTCCGTTAGGGAGCATGTTCCTAAGGGCAGGGGTGTCTTGGCTTTTTGCTCTCTGTGTGTTCCTGGTGTGGAGCACAGGACCCAGCATACACTAGGGGCATAATGAATGCTGGTTGTTTGCTTTGGCTCTGCACCCTGTAGTCAGACATGCGGCCCGGGGACATGGGCAGAACCAGGAAATGTTTGACAAAACAAAGACTTGGATGGCAGATCATGTGAACCTGTGGTTTCCTAAGTTAATGTGCAGCTGCAAGGATCCTTGGGTAGGAAGAGTCCTGGGCCAGGAGTCAGAAGCCCCAGGTTTGGCGGCCCCACTAACCCTGACCCGTCCTGGCTGACAGCCTCAGTTTCTCCAGGATGCTGGCATGAGGCTGCTCAAGGGGAAGCAGCCCCTTGAGGGGACAGCCCTGCCTTAGTGATGATGGGTGCCTCTCCTTCCATGAGCCCTCCCCGAAGCTCCTGTTGTCAGGGCCCAAGGCCCGGGATCTCCTGTCACGAAGAGTCACTTTCTGAGTTTTTACAGGAAATCAAGAACCACCCTCTGGCGACACGGGCTTGTCTCTACCAGGAGGCGCATTCAGCAGTCGGTACCGATGCCCCCTGAGTTCTTTACCACCAAAAAGATGGCCGCTCTGCATCGATTATAGGTCTGGGACCCCTTCCCCGGCCCCCTCCGGGCACAGACCACCCCCGTGGGCATTCCCACACATACCCAGCTTGTCTTTCCTTTCATTGTTGGTCTCTGACCAGCTGTCCTTGGTGAATTGAGGGCTTGGCACAGACTTCTAGCTGGGCTGTCGCGGCCTCTCTTCTGCTTTGAGCCACATTGATTTTGTTTGTGCAGAAGGTTTGTTGTTGCATGTAATCTGAGGTGCCCCCGGCTTTTTCACGGTGCCCGCTGTCCCTTGGGTGGTTACCCTTCCTTAGCTGTGGCCATGCGAGTGAGGCATCTCCTGTTCTCATCTTTTAAAGCGTGGTCTTGTGTAGTTGAGGCCTTTGTGGGATGTGGGGTAGGACGCCGGGGGCCGGCTTGGGCCCCTCTCCAAACTGGAGGCCTCAGAGGGGGTGCTGTGATGCGAGAAGGCCGCCGGATGGCAGGGATGCTCCAGGGAGAATTGGGGGGATGGGAGGTGCACAGCTGCCTGGGGAGGAAGGAGACTCGGTCCTGACCCAGGCTGCTTCTTGGATGTTGCAGACAAGTGGCCGATCTGCACTAGTGGAGGGCATTCCGCTCCCCCACCCCAGAGAGCCGTGGTGGTGGTGATGTCTGATGGCCGGGATGGGGCCGTCCCTGGAGCTCGTAGATGAAGCCTGACTTGTGTGCGGTGACTTTCCTCCCAATTGTTTGGGTGCCTCTTTGCTGCTTGTTAGACACCCAGCACCACAGCGACTGACAAAATGGGCAGCCAGGGAGGCCTCCTGGCTCAGAGACTCTCTGGGCTTTTGTGCTGGCCCTCACAGCCCCGCGGGCACCTTCCCACAGCTGGACCCAGGCCCCCTCCACACCTCAGGGCTCTGTCTGGTCGCATTCCTGGGCAGCTGAAGGCCCCCGCGGCCTAATTGGGACGGCTTGGCTGACCCTTGGCTGTCCCCTGGTCTCAGGCCTCCCAGTCCAAGTGCTCAGGATCACCACGATGCAGCATCTGAGACACGACCATCAGTCAGTCGTTCAGCAAACATTTATTATTTCCCTCTACATACTCGGCAGCGTTCCAGGCACTGGGATAGAGGGACAATGCCCAACAGAGGATGATTTCTAGACTACTCGAAGGCCCCTGCGCCTTTCATTAGCCGACCTCCTCCGGGGAAGCCCAGGGTGACCTTTCCCATGTCAGCCACTTTTACTGGCTCCCAAAAGGCATTTCCGAGTGCGGTTGGTGCATTGACAGCACACTGGCCACAGTTGAGGCTGACGCTCCTGTCCAGCTATGAGGAAAGGACACACCCTCGGTGTTTGCTCAGGGACGGCAGTGGGCTGGACCCAGTCCCCTCGTGACTCAGCTGGGCAGTGGCCACAGAGCAGAGGGAAGCAGACTTTTGCCCCCCTCCTTCGGCACAGAGCCGCCAGGCCCAAGAAATGGGCTGGGGCTCCAACCTCAGCTGGTGGGTCCTGAGAGATGTCCAAGCATCTCCTGCCGTGCCTGGCCTTCATCTATCAGAGACCCTTCCCTGCCTCGGCAAACTCAGTGACTTGTGGCCAGGGTAGGGCCAGAGGGAGACTCGGAGGCCGTGCGGCCCTCTGGGGGATGGCCCTCACCATTCAGAGCTCTCCAGGCCCTTGGCTGAGATTGTCCTCCTCCCAACCCTCGGGGACCCGGTCCCATATTTCCTAAACCAAGCATGGCTTCTGGCCCCAGTCAGGCCAAGGGGGACAGCAGATAGAGAGCGGCATTGCCCATCCTGAGTGACAGACAGCGGGGGTAGCCCTGACATTCACAGGCTTTCGGTGTCTGGGAGCTGGAGGCGTGGCCCACCTGCGGCAGGGGAGTATGCCCAGCCACCCCCAGGGGCCTCCTGCCAGGCAGCTGGATGCCCAGGCCCGGGTCTTGGGGAAGCCTCAGAGGCCAGTCAAGGAGGGCCCTGTGCCCTGGGAGCCCACCAGGCAGGGAGCCGGGCCTTGAGGCCACCACGGCCTGACAGTTAGGATGCCTTTTCTTGACAGGGACTCGGCATTTGGCTTTCTGGCTTCATTAGACTCTCTACTGGTCAGTAGTGGGAGTGCGTGCATATGGGAAGTCTCAGGAAAAGCCCGAGACTCCCCACCTGTCCCTTCCTTTGGTATCAGAACACCTCACGCCCACCCCACCAAAGGAGGGAGGGCCCTTCCCCCCTGCCTCCCTTCCTCCCTCCCTCCCCCGACCCATCCAGAGTGCACCGACGCTGCTGCCCCGCAGGAGATCTTAGAAATGAGCAAAGAAGCCCGGCCCCTCCGCTCAAGGCGTAAGTGGGGAGGAAGAGCCAGGGGGTTTCTGTTCTTTAAAACTGGGCCTTGCCCTGGTCTGACTGACAGAGCCCTGGGTCGGTTTTGAAATCGGGCTGATTGTTCCATCTCCCCTGAGTCTTATTTTGGCGCAGTTTTGGACACAGCCTCCCGCTGCGCCACTGGTGCCTTTGAACCTGTCCCTGACCCAGGACCCAGAGGGATGAGGGCCCCGTGCCTGGGCCCAGAGGAAATGGCTGAGAGTGCTTGTGGATTGCTCACTGACCTGACTGCTCCTGGCACTTCTGAGAAGCAGTGGAGTCAGGCGCTTCACCTGTTGAATTCCTGCCTGCCTCTCCCGGGAAGCCTTCCCTGATTGTCTCCTTGCCTTGTCCCATCTTTTGGGGGGTAGTAAGGCAGACCGGGGCTCTCCCCAGCACCTGGCCCAGGGCTCAGCACCCATGAGACCCTTGACTAGTGTTGGTTGTATTGTACCACGTCTATTTGAACTAGGGAGGGCATTTTCAAAGAGGCTCCTGGTTGAAGATAAAGCAGAGCGTTTATGGAGATGCTGTCTCTCCCCCAGCAGTGGTGCTGGGGAGGGGCAAAGCCCCGAGAGGTCCTGGGAGGGTCACTGCCCATCCCCTGTAGACAGAATGAAGCCGTGACTGAAGGAAACATCTGAGCACATGTAAGACTGATGGAGCCCAGGGGCAGCTAGGTGGCAGAGTGGATAAAGCACTGGCCTTGGATTCAGGAAGACCTGAGTTCAAATATGGCCTCAGACACTTGACACTTACTAGCTGTGTGACCCTGGGCAAGTCACTTAACCCTCATTGCCCCTCCAAAAAACCAAAAAAAGACCGATGGAGCCCAGGCTGGCCCGGGCACGAGGCTTCTTGTTTGGCTGTCTCCCCTTGGCCTGAGTGGTCCACATAGATATGAATTTTCTCCCAGAGAGAGAGGCCTCTCGTAGCCCCTTAGAACACATCCCAAGTGCTGGCCCTTACTCTGGGAGGCCCCAGATCCCCAGCCCTTGGGCCTTGAGGCCGAGGGAGACCAGCTGGTGTAGGCACTTGGGGCAGGGTTGGTCGTGGAAGACCAAGGCCTCTGGGCCCTGGTGCTCTTGTTAATACTCAGGCCTTCTGGCACCCCTTGTCTCCTCTGCTTCACGTGCCTGATGCATTCCAGCTCACTTAACGCTGCCACTGTGGGGGAAGTCTTCACCTTCTGCTTGGCCCCTTCCCGTCCCGGTGGGCCAGCTGGGCCTGAGGCGGGAGGGAGGGTGTCTCTGTGTACTTCATGTGTCCAGCCGTTCATCCAGCAGGGGCATTAGACAGACATGGGGTGCCAACCCCATGCCCTGCTGCCCGTGGAATTTGGTCAGGAGGGCATCCACGTTGGGAGGACCTGGCTCTCTGTCTTCCCTCTGTAACCGCTTCTCTCCCATTTGCCCTGTCTGTATGCTGTCTGTACCCAGCTGCTTGTAGGTTCTCTCCCCTGTCAGAGCTCCTCCAGGTCAGGGCCTGGCACTGTAGACAGTAGGTATCTACTGTTGACTGACTGACTGACTGACTGACTGGTATCAGAGAGCACAGGGCTCCAGAGTGGACCGAAGGCCTTGCTTTAGTGGGAAAAATGTTGACCTATGCTGGGCCTCAGACACCCTCCACTACACCCCCCACCCAAACTCTCAGCTGTGTGACTCTGAGCCAGTGCCTTCCCCTCTCTGGGCTTCAGTGTTCTCTGTCAAATGGGAATAGGAGCCTTGGTCACCTGTGCAGTGCCAAGGGGCACCAGCCTCCAGATCAGCCCCACTGGGAACCTAAGCCAAGGATATAATAAACAGCAAACACTTTTTTAAAAAGCAAAACCCAGCCATTCCAGGGAGATGGTGAGAAGCTGCCCAGGGTGAACGGTTGGGCAGCCCAGCCAGCTGGCAGCAGACACTGGGGTAGAGATGCCCAGAGGCCCATGTCATCGAGAGGACACAGAGCTGGGGGCAGGGACTCTCAGAGGTCCCATAGGCCTGTGCTGCTCATCTGACAAGGAAGGGACTTAGCCAGGGTCATCTGAATCCAGTGGGTCTGCTGACTCCAAGCCTGAGGTGCAGACTGGGGGTGGGCATAAGCTGAGCCTGGGTCCCCCTGGTTCCCTGCTCCGAGGCATCTTGTTTCTCCATCCCTGACCCTGGATGTTCCAAGAAGGCAGGGCAGACAGGGCGCACTCAGGAGGCCGCAGAAATAGCTCCTGGGCACAGAAAAGGTGAGTCACTGGAGTGTAGGAAGTGGGTGCTGGCACAGGGCACCTGGCTTCAAGCAGGGTGTCTGGGTGGGAGCCCGGAGCCCGGGCGGGAGCAGAGATACACAGCCCATTAGCCTGCTGGGCCCTCATCGGCCCATCCCATTTTTCCCATGGGATCTGGCAGTCCTGGCCCCCGCCCCATCGACATCCATGGTCCCCACAGGGGACCACAGAAGCGTGATGTTGCAAGACATTAAGAGCCAGGGTGGAAAAACCCAAGTGAGGCAGGGCCTGAGAACGGTGACATTTGGTTATTCTTTAGCTGTTTTGATTCTGCACAAACAGGGAGCTGTGGACTTGGAGAATCATGCTCTGAAACGGTTCTCGTCGAGGGCCCTGGTCAGGGGGGCTGCTCCAGAGCCCTGCTCCCTCTGGAGGCTGGAGGGCAGCATCCTCTCCTCACCATCCTTTGTCCTTGTGACAAAAACAAATTTTGCTGCGTTTCTATAGAGCTTTTTTTTTTTCTTCCCCCAGCAGGGAAGGCAGTGGTGGTGGTGGTGGGGGTCTTCTGGGTCTGAGGAAAGCCCTGACATGGGTGAGTAGGGCATCATCTCCATGTTGCCTCCTCAGTGAGGACAGCCCAGCCCTGCCTGGCCTCCTTGGGTGCCCTTGGCAGGTAGCCTAGCCTAGTGGTTAGAGCCTGAGCCAGGACCGGTTCCATACAGAGGGACGATAGATGGAGATCTGGCAGCGACCTAAGAGGCCAGTGAGCCCGAACGCTTTGTCTCACAGAGGAGGGATCAAAGGCCGGGGAGATGAAGGGCCTTGTCCAAGGTGCCAGAGGGAGGCTTGGAACAAGGGAGGACATTTTCATCTTGTTTTCCAAATATTTTGTGCTGAGTTTTTGCCTCTCTTAGAAATCTTTGTCAGTGCCATTCACTAAATAAAGGGAGGAAATAAGGAACACCAGAAAATATAGATGGTGGTTTTACCCAGAGAAAGCAATGACCACCTAAAGCTGACAACAGGACGGTCACTTCCCTCTAGAATTGGTTCCATCAAAGGCCCTGTGCTCAGAGCAGCAACTTCCTACCTGGACCCCTGAGAAACAAGCTTGGATGTGGCTGAGCCTGTGACGATGTTGATGTTTCTGTACAAGCAGGTCCCTTGGGTGCAGCTAGGTGGTACAGTGGATAAGGCACTGGCCCTGGATTCAGGATGACCTGAGTCCAAATCTGGCCTCAGACACTTGACACTTACTAGCTGTGTGACCTTGGGCAAGTCACTTAACCCTCATTGCCCCTCCAAAAAAAAACTCCCCCCAAACCCCAAAACAAGCAGGTCCCTTCATTGATCTCATTGGGGTAGCTCCACATTGCTTTCTAGAATGACTAGATCAGCTCCACCAACCATGTACTAGTGTGCCTATTTTCCCACAGCCGCTCCAGCATTGGCCATTTTCCTTTTTTGTCAATTTAGCCAACCTGATGGTTATGAGGGGGTACCATAAGGTTGTTTTATAATTTGTATATCCATAATTATTAGTGATTTGGAATATATTTTTCAGTTAGTTATTGATAGCTTGGATTTCTTCCTCTGAAAACTATTTAGTCATTATCCTTTGACCATTTTTCAGTTGGGAAATGCCTCTTATCTTATAAAGTTGACTAATTTCCCATATATGTATGGGTCACATTTATAAGAGATCTATCTATATATCTATCTTATAAACGTGATCTATATCAGACAAACTTGCTGCAAAGGTTCCCCCCCCCCGTTATCTACTTTTCTTGTAATTTAAGATTCATTGGTTTTGTTGGTATAAAAAAATTTTTTTTTTAATTATGTAATAAAATCCATCCATTTTACCTTCTGTCACTCTCTTTATCTCTTGTTTGGCCAAGAAGTCTTCCTCTAACCACAGATCTGACAGGTAATTTCTTCCGTGTTTCTTTAATTTATTTCTGATGTCAGACTTTAGGTTTAAGTCATGTACCCATTTGGAGCTTGGTGTGATATATGGTATGAGAAGCTGGTCTACACCTAGTTTCTGCCAGATTATTTTCCAGTTTTCCCAACAGTTTCTGTCACCTGGTGAGTTCTTGCCCCATTAGCTGGAATCTTTGGGTTTATCAAACACCAGATCCCTGTGCTCATTTGCTTCTGCATATCGTGTCCTTAATCTATTTCATTGATTGACCTTTCTAGTTCTTGCCCAGTGACAACTTGTTGTGATGATTGGAGACTTGTAGTACAGTTGGAGATCTGTTACTGCTAGGTCCCCTTTCTGTTTGTTTAGTGTTTACTTATTCCTTTGATATCTTTTGCCTTTTGTTCTTCCAGACGAATCTTGCTATTATTTTCTCTAGCTCTGTAAAGTAGTTTGATTGATATAGCACTGGATAAGTATATCAGTTTGAGAAGTATTGTCATTTTTATTATATTGGCTTGGCCTACCCACAAGCACTGAGTACCTCTCCCATTGTTTGGCTCTGTGAACCACTGCCTGTGGAGTGTGCATGTGAAGGCACTTGGGATTGAAGATCGTCTCGTTCTGCAGAAAAGAACACTGAGGCTTTCTATAGTGAAGCCGCGTGCTCAGGTTCACGTGGCGAGTAAGGAGCAGAACCGCACTTGAGTCCAGGTCTTCTGATTGCAAATCTGGTGCTTGCTTCTGCATCAGAAGCTGCTTCCTCTGACACGGTTTCTTCCATCATAACGTTGGACATTTTCATTCCTATTCCCATTTAGTCCCGGAGGGTCAAGTGAGAAAATATATAAAAGACATCTTGTAAAATGTAGACACCATAAAAATGATATATGATTAATGGTGTCATGTGTAGATGAAAGAATGCTAATCTTGAAGTTTGGAAACCTGGGTTCAAATCGCACCTCTATCCCTTACTAGGTATGTGGACACAGGCACCTCCCTGAGCCTCAGTTTCCTTTTCTCTAAAATGAGAATGATACTTATCTTGTGAAATGAGAGACGCAGCACAGTGCTTGGCATATAGTGGGTGCTTAACAGATGCTTACTCCCCATTTATCCTTATGAAAACGCTTTGTAAACCCCACTATGTGATAGGAGGGGGAGCTACTATTATCTTGCTGAATATTAGTAGGAAAGTATCCAAGAGAGTCCCATCACGGGCTGCCTTTGTGGCCGTGGCTGTCCACAGAAGTCATACTTCTGAAGTCCTCTTGCCAGCCTGGGCCTTCCTGGTCCAAGCCCACTGGCCCCCACCTGGCCCTGTTACTTCTCGGGAGCTCTCCTGGCTGGCCCTTCCCCAGCTCATCCCCTGAGCAGTGCGTGCTCTGTTTGGTTTCTGTTGTGCAGTTGTTACCATAGCTGGAGTCGGGTGGGTGCTTGGACCTTTGTGAACCCAGAATTCTTTCAGGATGATGGAATATTCCACGTTTTCATGCTCCTGATACAGAGAACGTGTTCAGCTATTTTACCAGGTATGTGTTTTTTACAGGTTCATCTAATATAGAAAATGCATTTCTGTTCCAAGAAAAACAGAAGCGGTAAACAGTTGGGAGATAGCACGCATATTTTCCTTTATTATCCTGTCTGATGATTAATGCGCTCAGCTATGCTCAGCCTCACGCTTAACCAGGTCACTGTTTAGTTTGGGTTAGGCTGTTTTCCTGCTGAGCCCAGAAATGGCCAACCCCGGGCCCAGCCTGTCCTCCAGAGCGAGACTCGGCATTGTTTCCCCATCACGGTGCTTAATATCGGGTCAGATGTTCTTGTGAAAACAGACGGCGGTGGCTCTGTTTGCACACGCTCTTCCAAATGCACCTGCCTGGGTCCTTGTGCATTAGCAGTGGGCCAGGGGCTAGGATTTGGGCAAGGGTGGAAGGCTGACTTTGACTCCCCCCCCCCCCCCGCTGAGGTTCATACTCCTGATGGGGCAGAACTGGGAGCAGAGAGCCTCGCCCCACAGCCAAAGGAGAGGCTCCGTCCCATTGGAGCTGCCTCAGGAGGGAAGGGGCACCCCTCACCAGGGTCCTCTCCGCATGGAGGTAGAGGACACCTGGTCACCTCTGGGGCGGACATTCCCCTTCCCTTCCAGGTCTGAGATTCTAAAAGGTGCCTTTCTCATTTTAAGGGAAAAGGAGGAAAAAAGTTTAAAAGAGTTTCCCTGACTTGGACTCTGCTTGCATTCTTATTCTTGCTTTTTCCGAGTAGATGTTTCCTGGGTGAGTGGATGGATAGATGGTTTACACCACGGAAGGCTTATGGATCTGGGACAGGGGGCTGGTAAAAATGAAAGAAAAGCTTGTTCTTCCTGGCTTAGGCTCATCCGGGTGATTCAGAAAAAGGAGGGGGTCACTGACCTGGGTAGGGGGCAGGGTTAAACCGATGTCAGCTGAACATGGGCAAGGGGGGTGCTGCAGAAAAGGAGAGGGAGACACTTGGATTCCCTTGACTTCTTTCTTAGTGCTGACACCTCCTCGTTAGCCCCCTCAGGAACATTACACTGAGTTCAGTCACCAGGGAGAGGGACTTGGAAGGAACTGGTGCTTGGGAACATGCTGAGCTCCAGGCTTTAGGATGGGGAAACAGAATGGGCTTTACAAACAGGAAGTGACCGATTTAATGCAATGATGTTCTCCCTCCCCCTTCCCCCTCTCTCCCTCCCTCTGTTCCTTCTTCCCTCCCCCTCCCTTGTTCCTTCCTGCCTTCCTGCCTTCCTTTCCGTCCCTCCCTCCCTCCCTCCCTCCCTCCTGCCTTCCTTCCTTCCTTCCTGCCTTCCTGCCTTCCTCCCTTCCCTTCCTTCCCTTCCCTCCCTCCCTCCCTCCCTCCCTCCCTCCCTCCCTCCCTCCCTCCCTCCCTCCTTCCTTCCTTCCTTCCTTCCTTCCTTCCTTCCTTCCTTCCTTCCTTCCTTCCTTCCTTCCTTCCTTCCTTCCTTCCTTCCTTCCTTCCTTCCTTCCTTCCTTCCTCTCTTCCTCTCTTCCTTCCTTCCTTCCTCTCTTCCTTCCTTCTTTCCTTTCCTTCCCTCCCTCCCTCCTTCCTTCCCTCCCTCCTTCCTTCCTTCCCTCCTTCCTTCCTTCCTTCCTTCCTTCCTTCCTTCCTTCCTTCCTTCCTTCCTTCCTTCCTTCCTTCCTTCCTTCCTTCCTTCCTTCCTTCCTTCCTTCCTTCCTTCCTTCCTTCCTTCCTTCCTTCCTCTCTTCCTTCCTTCTTTCCTTCCCTCCCTCCCTCCTTCCTTCCTTCCTTCCTTCCTTTCCTTCCCTCCCTCCCTCCCTCCCTCCCTCCCTCCCTCCCTCCTTCCTTCCTTCCTTCCTTCCTCTCTTCCTTCCTCTCTTCCTTCTTTCCTTTCCTTCCCTCCCTCCCTCCTTCCTTCCTTCCCTCCTTCCCTCCTTCCTTCCTTCCTTCCTTCCTTCCTTCCTTCCTTCCTTCCTTCCTTCCTTCCTTCCTTCCTCTCTTCCTTCCTCTCTTCCTTCTTTCCTTTCCTTCCCTCCCTCCCTCCTTCCTTCCTTCCCTCCTTCCTTCCTTCCTTCCTTCCTTCCTTCCTTCCTTCCTTCCTTCCTTCCTTCCTTCCTTCCTTCCTTCCTTCCTTCCTTCCTTCCTTCCTTCCTTCCTTCCTTCCTTCCTTCCTTCCTTCCTTCCTTTCCTTCCTTTCCTTCCTTTCCTTCCCTCCCTCCCTCCCTCCCTCCCTCCCTCCCTCCCTCCCTCCCTCCCTTCCTTCTGGAAGCCTAGGTTCACACTGCTGCCTATGTCCAGACTCTCTTGGTGCCCAGTTTCCTTGCCTATATCAGTGAAAAAGCTAGACTTGATGACACTATTCCCTCTTCCTCCTGCCTTCTTCCTTGATGCCCTCTCCTTTCTGGTTTGTCTGTCTGTCTGTCTGCTCCATCCTCTTGCCTCCCCCCACAGGTGTGCCCCTAGCTCCCTGCTGGTTCCGCTTCTCCCCCTACACCCCATGGTGACCTTGTCAACTCCCCTGGTCTCCAGGGCTATACAGTCGCTTGTAGCCCCAGGCTACAGTTGTGTGTGCCAGCTGACTGCTCCTCACCCCCCAGGAGACCCGAGTGGGCCTGCTTATTCTTAACCCAGCCCCAGTGCACCCCGACTTCCTTCTAGCTCCCTCTCCCTTCCTCTGTCTCAGCTCTCATATCCCTTCAGTTGCCAGTCTTGTCCTTTCCACTTCCCTAGCATCCTGTGTACGCGTGCCCTCGACCGCCCTCCTGTAGCCCCAGTTGCCTCTCCCTGGACCATGATACCATGGCATTTACCATATTGCAGCCTTGCTACAGCTTGCCTGTCTTCACCCCATCAGCAGAGCTGACATGTAGATATTCCTCTCCATTTCATCCCTGTATAACTTGTTTGTGACTGGTCACTTGTGTGTGGGTCATCTCCTCCATTAGACTGGGGATCCCCGGGGGCCTTTCTCTGTCTCCTCAGTGATTAGCACAGGGCCCTGCACATAGTAGATGCTTAATAAATGTATGTTGACTGGGGTGCTGATGACCCCAAGGATCCCTGTAGGCCGCATGTCATTGTGTGTCTTTATTCTGTTACATTTAGCCAGCCTCCTCTTACCCAGGGGCTGCAGGAGGCTCCTTCCTCCCTCTAGATGGGGCCTCCTTCCACACCAGGAAGGCCCCAAGGCATCAGTCGCTCAGGGCGCTTTGTGCCTCCCCAAAGACTGAACGCAGTGCTCTCATTCATTGTATTTGTGCCCCTAGAGGGCAGAGATGCCTTCTTTTTTGAGGGACCTTCCGCAGCCCTTGGCATGGGCCTTTTCACCCAGTCCTGAGGACCCCCCTCCCATTGCTGGGGAGGGGGGGGTGTTTCAGCCACACACACCCTTTTCTCAGAGCGCTTGCTGCTGGGCAGAAGGCTCACTTTAGAGACAAAGCCTGGTGTTGGCCCAGGCCTTCCCCTTTCCCTCTTTCTCCCCTCCCCCGGCCTGGGCAGGGGATGGTAGTCCAGTAGCAGACTTAGGGCATAGGTCCAGCTGCAAGAGCTGGCGATTCTCAAAGGGACCCTGTCGGTTCCGGCTCTGAAGTGTGACGGTGGGGATGATGCATTCTGGGGGAGATCCCGCCCCAAGGCGCAGCTGTGGAATGAACGCAGAGTTCCCCACGATGGCTGAGTTATTTTTCTTGTAAAGAGAGCTCTGTAAGTTAGCACAGATGTGCCCAGTAGCCTGCCCTGTGTTGGTTCCCTCTGCCTGTGGCCCTCCCTGTGAGGGGCATGGAAGGGGGTATGCTCAGTGTGGGGCTGGGGGTACAAACTGCTTCTTGGCTCTCATTGGCTTTACTTTAAAATACCCTTTAAACGCTTCACTGGGCATGGTGAGATTGGCTCATTTAGCCTACTCACATCTGTGGGGTGATTTTCAGTAGACAGGCTTTTGCTGGTTTGTCCGTGATTCCCCTTGTGCCAAATGGGTGGCAGTGGCATCAAGGGAAATACCATCCTGGGCCCTGGCCCTCTAGCACCCCCAACCCTGTTAGGATAGAATAAGACTGACACCTGGTGGTGCTTGGGCAGGGGGAGTCCGAGGTCTGAAGCGTGCTGCATCTCAGTGCCGGATGCCAGGGGCCAGCATGGGCATTAATTCACCAAGGGCCCACAGGCTCCAGTCTGGGCAGCAGGTGGCTGTTCTGTGCAAGGGGTTGTGGGTGCAGAGACAAACAAGCGTAGCTCGTCCTGGGAATGAAGGTTCCTCTTTGTTTGAAGCAATGCTTCTCCCTCACCCTTCAGGCCTCTGTGCTGTTGGTGGGCAGACCCTCTCTGCCTCAGTCTCCCCCTCTGCTCAAACGTATAGCTTGTGTCTCACCCCCCCCCCCCCAGGGTGATGGGATGGGATTCTGTGGCAGAGAAGAACAGCAAGGCATCCCAGGCCAACACGACTCCGGGTTTTCTTCTCTTCTGAGCTGCTTTTAACGACGTTTGGCCATCATATCTCAAGCCCCTGTTTTTGTGCAGGGCCCTGGCCCATCTCCTCTCAGACTGTCTTCACTGACCAGTCAGCTGGAAAGTCGAGGGCAAATCCCACTGATGCAGATGGCGGTTTTGAGGCCGACTCTGAGACTGTGCCCTGCGGTGTGTGCGGAGGTCAGCCCTGGATGAGACGCGAGGCTGGGGGATCTGAGGTATCAGAAGGGCAGAAGAGGCCCCAGTGAGCCCCGGGACCAGGCAGGAGCCAGCCAGCCATCCAGGGGGTCCGTGTTTGCCTCTGAGGCCCGCACACGGCAGTTTGACTCCTTCACACTCAGCCTAACCCGTGACTCACTTGTTATGGGCCCATAATCAATTCCCAACTTGTTAGGCAGAGAAACAAACCACTCATTTGTTTTATGATGTGTGAACAGAAGGGCGCTTGAGTGTCTAAGCATTTTTCCCGTTGGTGGTCCATCCACCTCCAGCGACTGCCCTGGCCTGCAAGGGAGGCCCCTAAGGGAAGAAGCTTGGAGCTGGCACGGACCTTTTTGCCTCATTTTACAGAGGAGGAAACTGAGGCCCAGAGAATGCTTAGCCAAGTCAGGACCCCATCCTCCCCTCCAGCCCTGTCTGCTAGAGTGGGGTGAGGTGGGGGCACTAAAGTTTTGGTCTGCAAGGTGCCTCCCAGTTTGAGCATTCTCTGAGCCCAGGGGTTGTGGGCTGCAAAAAGCTCTGCTCAGCGTGATGAATCTGACCCGTGTGGCTTGGTCAGGATCCAGTGCTCCTTGGTCCAGGGGCTGCTTCCCCTCCATGTGTGTCCTGAGCCCCCTGTCCCAGCTGTCTGAGGAAGCCTGAGGTCCCCTCTCAGGATCATATGAGATCACAGAGGAAGCCAGTAGGGTGATCGAAAGGTCATTTTTTTAAACGGGGTCATGGCCTCTTGTAAAGAAACCCTGAGACAAAGGCCCGATGTCCTGGGGTTCTGTCTAGTACAGAGCCACCAGTTGTCACAGCTAGATACTCTGATCGCTGACCAACCTGTACCATCTTAGTCTGGACTCAGAGGCTGGCCCAGGAGTCACTGCAGGGCTCTGGACCAGTCCCTGCGAGCCTCGGCTTCCCCTGGCCCTTGCACCTTTTCTCCTGCCGAGTCTGCAAGTCCACAGATCTGTTTCGAAGCAGCTTTCATGATGCATTTGTTTTCCTGAATGTTCTCCATGAGAACATCCCCTCAGGAAAGCCACAACCCCAGCCTGGCCTAGCTGCTGTGGCCAAGCATCCCTCAGATATTCTGTGCTGTCCACCCCCGAAATCTCAAATTGCAAAGTGTCCAAGTCTCACTTTCCTTGCAAAGAAAATCTTACCCACTTGACATATACCAGAAATCTGAAATTTCAAGGAGTGAAAGGTTTGTTTTCTGGAGTTTAAAACTTCATGATTTCATTTGTAAAAAACAAAAAAAGAACAATGTGTTTTCTGAAGAGTAGTAAATGTTTACTTAACACAAAGGGAGCAGGCTTGTGACCTGAGCTGTACACTCTGAGCTGGCCATGCTGGGAGCTCAGATGGTAGAAGAGAGAACAGAGAGAGAGCCTGTTGGGTGAGACCTGGGCGTCCCAAGGCCAGGGCGTCTGAAGGCCTGGGTCCTGTCTCGGCTCTGCTGTGTTCTTCCTGTGTTTCCTTGGTCAGTCACAAGTGGGATCCCCTTGATTGTAGCGATGCCTGCCTTGTTTGCCCGGCAGGACTAAGAGCTAGCAGGAACCGCTGCAATCCCCCTGTAAAGATGGGGAGACGGAGACCCAGACTCAGTCACTCCTGGAATATGTGACCGAGGTGAGGACAAGAACCCAGCCAAGTGTCCCCTGGGCTCCTTCCCTGGATCCCCAGAGGCCTCTGGGTCTTTCACCGTCTTGGTCATCCTGTGCTGAATGTGCTCTTCCTTTATCCATGGCCTGAACAGAATGGCCCCTTCCAGACGAGGCTCCACCAGTGCAGCCCTTTCGATGAAGTTGAGTGGTGTTCCCTCTTTTGGCAGACCCATGGTGACCAAGCAGCCTGAAAAACCCTGGGATGTCTTCTCAGGGGCTGTCATTTAGCCATCACTCTCCCTCCCCTTCCTGTCCTTGCCAACTGGATATCTTGGACCCGAATATAGCCCTTGTCACTTGTCCCTCTTGGCTGATTCCATTTGTCATTGCAGCCTGTCAAGACCTTTCTGGGTCTAGGATTTGCCATCCTGTGATGTCTGTTATCCCACCCCTCTTTGCATTATCTGCCTGTTTGGCCAGATACCAGAAGTAGCAGAAACAGAGCAGGGCTCCCAGAACAGGCCAGGGCTGCCCTAGTGTCTTCCAGGCCTGTGGGGCTGAGACGGAGTTGTTGTGGGTCTTCCCCATCCGTGCTGCTTCTCACCAGCTCTTGTCACTACCTGAAAACATGCTTTGTCTGGGTGACAGCCTCTCTGAGGGTGGGAATGTGGATGGGGGAGAATGAAGCTCTCTGCGTGGAATTGGGCAGACAGAGAAGCTCTGAAGCTGCCGGCCTGTCTTGATAGGAGCTGTCTCGAAAGTGCAAAGGTAGGGTTAGGTTGGGCCCTACCTGGAGTGAGGCACCTCAGCAGGGCTTGGGCAGCGCTTAGCAACTGCGATCGTCAGACTCCAGATCCTCAGAATTCAGGCCTTCCCCTCCATCCCCAACTGGAAATGCATTCACAGGGTCTGCCTCCCTCCTATCCTCATCATAGCTAATGGGATTTCAGCCTAAAATTAGGAAAAGCCTAGTTCCTTTTCATGGCATTTTTCACTTGTTGAGTTTTATAAAAACGTCCACTTATGTACTGAATGTGGGCCTTGTCATTTGGGCAGTACCAGGCATCAGATGGACAGAAAAGAATCAAAACTGTTTCCATTTTGGGGTGGTTTGTTTTTGGTTTTGGCTGGGTAATGAGGGTTAAGTGACTTGCCCAGGGTCACACAGCTAGTAAGTGTCAAGTGTCTGAGGCAGGATTTGAACTCAGATCCTCCTGAATCCAGGGCTGGTGCTTTATCCACTGTGCTACCTAGCTGCCCCATCCATTTTGGATTTAAGGTTTCAAATACTCCTGGAACGATTTTTAACTGTAAATTGTTCTATTTGTCTTTTTGGTTAGGTGTACGAATTGGATGGCATTCCCCTGATTCTGGACAACTGCAGTATGGATGACAACAATCCCTGTATCCTTATTGGCTGAGCAGGAGGGCCATCTGTGGTTCTCCCTGGGTGGTGGGGGGTCATGACTCAGGTGTGCACTACTCATTGATGATTACTGTACACAGCTCATCTCCCCTGCTAAGTAGTTCCTTGTTTATTACACTCTCAGGAAATGTTAATTAACTGAATAAGTGAAAAATAGCCACCTTCCTACCACTCCACAGGATCATAGGTTTAGAATGAATCAGAGAAAAATGTAGGATGACTCACTCATTATATAGATATAATAGAAAGGGGCAGAGCCAAGATCTGAACCCAGGGCCTTGGACCCCAGAGCCAGTGCTTACCACCCCATCATAGATCCTTACTAAAATACTCGAAGATCAGGACTTTAGCCAGCCTTCTGGTAGTGAGGCCTAAGTGTCAGCCTTTTGTGGACTCGTGAGGCCTTCTTCCTGTGCCTGAAGAGATTTTGGGAACTCTAGGGCATCTTTGGAGGTGGAAGTTAGAGGAAGGTACCAGTGGACGTTCCTTGGTTAGCATTCCTTCTTCCATGTGTGGTCAAGTTGATGAAATGAAGGGGCCTAAGACATTCCAGGACCCAGGTTACTCTCACAGATTGGGGATTTTAGGCTTGGCTAGTGGGTGTGGACACAAAATCGGGGCTCCTTCATGAGCTCTTGGCTCTGGAGAAATCACTGGTGATGATCCCAAGACTTCAAAGCATTTGGCAACCAAATCTTCCCCCTACTCTTCAGCTTTCGGCCCCCTTAACCAGGGGGCCCACTCAGGGTGGGCCCAGTGAGCATCTACAGGAGGCTCTCTCTGGTGGAGGAGGTGATGGGGCAAGAGTGCTGCCGTGGAGGTAACAGCCAGCTGGCAGCAGGAGGCTAAGCTGGCCCCATCCATGAGGTGGTACAGACTTTCCTGGTGACAAATCGCTCACTCACCAGCCTGGCACAAGATGGAGGAGTAATGAGAGGGCCAATGTTGCCATGGGAACCTTCCCAACCCACCAACACAGGGTCGATTTCGTATTTGTCAGTTTTATTGTGGCCAGTGGGATGCGGGGTTGTTGTTCCCCAACAGAAACCAGCTGAACTTTCTTTGAAATATTTGTCCTTTTTTCCTGTCCTCTTTGATCAGTGGGCCTTGATGTGGCTTTGATGTCTGGCTTTGTTTGGGGAATGAGTAGGAGAACAAAAAAAGGGTGGTTTTTCTTTTCCTTTTTCTTTTCTTTTTCTTTTTCTTTTTTGTAATGAAAGGCAACATCTACGGGAGGAGGGATTCACTTGATAGCAATTCTCATTAAGTCTTTTCTACTTTGTCAGTTGTATGAGCATTTATTCATCAATCAGTCAATCTACAAGTGGGTCTTGAACCTCTCTCGTGTGCGTGCTGTGCCATACAGTGCTGGGCCGGGGCCCAGGAGTTAAAGGCAGAAGCACAAACTATCCCTGCTTCAAGCCTCCCTTTTCACTCCAGCCCATGGCGAGGGGGCCTGATCACTGGGGAAAAGGCTTCACGGAGAAGACGGGCTCCAAGCTGCATCTTAAAGGAAGAAGGGCACTAGCTTGGTGGCGGGATTGAGGGAAGTGCGCATTGTTCCGGATGTGGGGGATGGCTGGTGGGGCAAAGCGCAAAGAAAGCCAGGATGGGCATATGGGAGTTGGGAGCGGGACAGTATCCACTGTGGCCAGAAAGGTAGCTTGGGGCTCACTTGGGCCGACCAGAGGAATGATGCAGGTGACGCTAAGCAAAATCTTCTTTGGTGTCTCCATAAGGAATGGACTGGGATGGGGCAAGACTTGAAGCATTATCAATGTGAGAGGAGACGCAGACCCCGGTGCCCTGGGGACTGTGAGGGTGGGCAGAAAAGTGTGGGGACAGTGATGCTGTGAAGGGAGAAGTGGGAAGCTAGGATGGCTGATTGGCTTTTGGGGGTGAGGCCGAGCCCACAGGCCTGGAAGACACTAGGGCAGCCCTGGCCTGTTCTGGGAGCCCTTTTCAGAGGAAGACTCGACATCCCAGCCAGTGCACAGGGTGACTGTCCGAAGGCCACGCTGCTGCACCTGCCCCAGGGATTGCAGTTCAGTTACAGGTGGGACAAGGTGGCCTCCACAACAGCCCTGACCCCAGACCAGGCCTGAGGGACTCGTGGCCCTGCCTGGGACACTCATCACGCTCAATCCACTGTGCCACCCAGCTGCCCTCATGAGATGGCATTTTGATTGACAAATGCATGTGTCTGCAAAATAACTAGGAAACGGGGGCGGCTAGATAGCACAGTGGGTAAAGCACCGGCCCTGGATTCAGAAGTACCTGAGTTCAAATCTGGCCTCAGACACTTGACACTTACTAGCTGTGTGACCCTGGGCAAGTCACTTAACCCCCATTGCCCCACAAAACAAAAACAAAAAATAACTAGGAAGTACCAGAAATAGAGGGTAAGTTGGGGGAGGGGTGGTGGCTGGGGGGAGCAGAAAGGCTTCCTGGAGGAGGTACTGCTTGAGCGGCCTCTTGGAAGAAGGGAAGAGCTCTCTGAGCCTAAGCCGCTCTGGCTGGGCCGCCAAGGGCAGGGCAGAGGAGTGTGCGACGAAGCCTTTAGAAAAGTCGGAAAGAGAAGCCGGGAAGAGACCAGCAGAGGTGGTGTGTGGAGGGCAAAGGGCAGGGCAGAGAGGAGTGTGCAGCGAAGCCTTTAGAAAAGTCAGAAAGATAACCACCTCACTTACTTTTAGACATGAGTTGATGGTATCTCTGGCATGACCAATGAGGCCTACATTGCAAGGGCAGGATGGGGCCTGGAACCATCGGCAGGGATGACGGCTCAACTCCTGGGAGCCCACGAGGTTACCAAGACGAAAGGTGGAGGGGAAGAAGAGAAGAGGCCCCACTTGGGGACACTGAAAGCCGGGGGCCACGATACGGATGACAAGGCAGCCAAGGAGACGTTTGTTTGGAGTGTCAGTCCCCTTGTGGGACGACAGGAGAGGAAGGGCAACGTTGCCAAGGAAGAGTGGCGGGCACCGTCCCTAGAGAGGCCTAGATGAACAACAAGTGGGAGATGGGCCTCTGGTTTTCTCTGTCCCTGTCAGCGCAGCCAGCCCCAACAGACAGCCAAGGAGCTGATGGGGGAAGCTGCTTCTGACAGAGAGCGCAAGACCTGGAATAATGGAGGAAATAATAACCTGGAGGCAGTGGAGAAGCCAGTGATTCCCAGCCTGCTCCCCTCGCTTCTCAAGTCTGTAAAGTTGATGAGGACGATCTACACTCATGTGTCGGGGTTGCCCTGATGAAAAGAGGAAAGGGGAGGAAGCTGGCTTCTGTTGCAGTTTTCTTCTCAGATATGAGCTTGGGGGGGAGTTGTGGAGAACGATCAGTTGGCTTGTGTTTACAATGGCATTCCACTTGGTGGAGCAAGCAATATTTCCCATGCCTGTGATTCCAAGAAGCTTGGGAGATACAAAGACATAACTTCTCACCAACACTCAGCTTATTACCATCTTGATGGAAGAGAGATTCTCCAAAGTTGTCCCTCCAGATCCTTCAGTTTGCCAAAGGTGAGGTACTGCCCACGCTATGAAGCCCCAGAATCCTCCCTCAGAAGAGACTGGCCTCTCATCCCCCAGGAAGGGTCTGCCAGGATGTGGGATCTGAGATTGCAGCTGGGCCCGGAACAGAGAAGGAGGCCGACAGACTGGCAGCCACCGTGACCTTGGGCCGCACCAAGCCCCAACGCCGGCATTCTTCCGGGGATGTTTAAGGCTGTAAGCCCTCCAGCCCCAACCTATCAGAGTTAACATTTCAGCTGAACAAAGGGCTTGTTTAAAGGTTGGCTGAAGTTCCTCACCAGTGTGACTCGTGAAAAAGGAATTGTGTCGGAAAGGTGGTCCAGGAGATGTGCAAGCAGAAACAAGCATCAGTGGCGACAGCCAGCCGTGAGGACTAGCCTTCCTGGAAAGGTCAGACCCTTGGAGGAAGGCCGTCGGGTCCTTGAGGGGTTCTTCCAGAATGGGGAGAGAGGGAGGAAGGGGAGAACATGACCAAGATCACACAGTGTCGGGGTAGGGTGGGGTGGGGCCCACATGGTCCCAATCAGGGATCCAGCCCACCACCCTGCAGCTGCCTTCCACAACCTGCTGAACAGACTGTTCTCACTTACTCTTGAGGCAAAACATTCAGGGCCAGAGTTCTCAAGGTTTAAAAGGTTGTTAAAGTATCTAGCAAAAATAATACTCTTTTATGTAGCACTTTGGATGTGATTACTAAGAACTTTACTCACAATAGCTAGGGGCGGGTCAATTTTTTTTTGGTCGATTTTTTTTTTTTCATCGATTAATCATGTCTGCCTCTTCCCAATTGGGGTTTTCTTGGCAAAGATACTGGAGCGGTTTGCCATTTCCTTCTTCAGCTCATTTTATAGATGAGGAAACTGGAGCAAACAGGGTGAAGTGACTTGCCCAGGGTCACACAACTAGTACTTGTCTAAGGCCATAGGACTGTGCTGCTACCCTCTGAATTCCTCCTCTGCTGCCCTGCCCTGCCTGTCAGGGACCCTGGGTTCAAGTTCAGGCACCACCACCTCACCAGGTCAAGTTTTCTCTTCCATGGACATTGGGAATGAAGACATGCCCTGCGTCCCCTGGTCTTTGCTTTCTTGTCCAGGATCTCAGCATCTTCAGTACTGCTTTCTTGGTTCCATTTTGACAGGTCTTGAAAAGATCTGTTATTTATGTCTTGGTTCCATGCTCCAGGAAGATCGCAGAGGTCTCTGCTGCTCTTATCGGATCAGCTGCCTCAGTATCCCTGAGTACCTTTTGTTCCCAACTGTCACCACTTATCCCTTTCTTCCTCTGACCCTTCTCCTCCCCAGTGACTCTCGTCTGGTCCCCCCACCCCCAGTTCTTCAGGGAGAATCCCCCACCCCTTGGGAGACTGGTGTGTCTGTTATAGCCACTCCCCCCCCCCCAATTCATGGAATAATTGTAAAACAATGTCAGGACTTCCCTTTTGCATCCTAACTCAGAAATTTGAGCCACTCAGTGGTCTATGGACATTGCTAGCTTGTTTTATCACTTGGAGTGTCTTTGAAAGGAAACAGAGGCCCCCTTCTAGGCTATCACAAACGTCACCTCACTCCTGGGAGTGTCAAGGAGGGGCACTAGATTTGGGAAGCCAGGTGTGTTGAGGTTCAGGGAGCCCACTGAGCAGGGAGACAGACTGATGCGGTCCTCGGCCTTGGCTCCATCCAGGCTGCCGAGGAGCCCCAGCCAATCCCCAGCCCTACAGAGCCAGCTTGGCCTTCGGGGAACATCGCCATGAGCTTCCTGTGCGCTTCCTTCCAGGGCGCTTCAAGGCCCGGCTCCAGTTTCTGAATTCCTCTATGGTCTGGATGGGGCTGCCTTCTCCTGCCCCCACCTTGGCACTCCGGCCCAACCACTGTGCTCAGGCTCCTAACACTGTGATTTGAGACCTCAGTTGATGCCGTCATCGGGTTGTCTGCAGGAGCCTGGAGCAGGGCAGTAGTTTCTCAACACCTGGGTGGCTTTGGGCAGATCCCACCCCTCTCTAGTGGGTCCTCACGTAACTCATGGGTAACGTGAGGCAGGACTAGGAGATCTCTGAGCTTGTTTCCATTCCAGATCTGAAGAAGTTTCTGGACTCCAGATTATCTTCCCCTAAAAGGCAAATTGGCATTGGAGAGCATTCCCATTTGCCTGTGGATTCTGCTTCTAACGGACACACTGGCTATGCCAGCAGCATCTGCATGAAGGGTTCATCTATTTATCCTCTCGGTGCTTGTTAAAAGCCCACTGCCATGCCAAGGTCTGAAATAGGTTCTGGGAGAGATAGGGCAGGACGTCCTGCCGACACGAGGCTCACAGTCTGGCCAGAGGCAACTTGCATAGCAGGAATGCACAATCTATCCCAAGATAAACTCCTTACTCAAGTCCATGGGAGTGAATGGGCCTGGCCAATGGTAGGGATTCTCGAGGATTTCCTTTCTTTCTTTTCTTTTCTTTTCTTTTTTTTTTTTTGGTGAGGCAATAGGTGTTAAGTGACTTGCCCGGGGTCACAAAGCTAGTAAGTGTTAAGTGTCTGAGGCCAGATTTGAACTCAGGTCCTTCTGAATCCAGGGCCGGTGCTCTATCCACTGCGCCACCTAGCTGCCCCAAGGATTTCCTAAAGGAGGTATGTGAACTGGGCTGTAAGGGAGCAATAAGGCAGCCAGGGCCAGAGTCCTGCTGCTCTAATAGGTAAATATTGATCAAAGGGTCTGAACAGACAGATTCCAAAGGAAGAAAATCAAGCTATCAGTAGCCATGTGGAAAAAACTCCACATCATCAATAATTAGAGAAGCTCCACTTCAAACCACTCGAGTTCACCCTTGCACCCATCAGATTGGCCAAAATGACCCCAAAAGACAGTTGCTAGATGGCCTTCAGCAGAGCAGACCCATCACTGTGAGTCAGCTCATTTGGAACTGGAGCAAATACCCCAAGTGCTACTAAGCTGTGCATCCATGACAATCCAGTGATACACCGGGAGTCTTCCACCCCAGAGAGGTCAAAGAAGGTAGAAAGGATTTATATGTACAAAAACAATTCATAGCAGCTCTTTCTGTGGTGGCAAAGAACTGGAAATTAATAGGGTGTCTATCTGTTGGAAAATGGCTGAAGAACTGTATGGGATGTGAGTGCCATATAACATTGTTGATCACAAGAAATGATGAAAGGAAATGTTCAAGAGAAGTCTGGGAAGACTGAGATGAACTGATGCAGAGGGAGGTGATGAGGTGAGCAGAACCAGAGGAATAACTTAGGCTTTGAGAGACTAAAGAGCTCTGCCCAACCTCTGGATGCATTCCCGAGGGATGAGGAGAAAACGTGCTTCCCATCACCAGCAGAGATGTGAGGGACACAAGGTGCTGAGTGAGACAGACATCTGGGGGCACCAAGGGGACGGCTTTTCTTCCTTCCAGTTTGGGGTAGGAAGAGTTAGGGAGGGAAGAAAAAAGTGACAGGTCAGCTCAAACAAAAAAAGAAAGGAAAAGAAGTAAAGAGGGTCTTTGAAACATTTAAAAAATGTTTAGAGGAACAGAGTGAAGCAGAACAGCTTTGGAGATGCTAGGGCCTTGTCAGCTGATTGCTGCCAGTTTATTCTGTGTGTGTCTTGTTTCTACAGGTCGTGCATGTTGTCTCCCCCATTAAACTGGGAGCTCCCTGAGGGCAGGCACTGTCTTTTGCCTTTCCTTAGTGCCTGGCACATAGTAGGTGCTTAATAGATGCTTATTGACTGACCCACTTGTTTGTTTGTTTATTTATTTATTTATTTATTTATTTATTCATTCATTCATTCATTCATTCATTCATTCATTCATTCATTCATTCATTCATTTATTTATTTATTTATTTATTTATTTATTTATTTATTTATTTATTTATTTATGCTGGGCCATGGGGGTTAAGTGACTTGCCCAGGATCACACAGCTAGTAAGTGTCAAGTGTCTGAGGCCAGGTTTGAACTCAGGTCCTCCTGAATCCAGGGCCAGTGCTTTATCCACTGCTCCACCTAGCTGCCCCAAATATTGCATAATTTTTGCGTCTTTTCTTTTAGATAACATTGAGAATCAGTTATTGGGACAGAGATCTTTTTTTGTGTGTGTGGGGCTTTGGGGGTCAAGTGACTTGCCCAGGGTCACACAGCTAGTAAGTGTCAAGTGTCTGAGGCCAGGTTTGAACTCAGGTCCTCCTGACTCCAGGGCCGGTGCTCTATCCACTGCGCCACCTAGCCGCCCCGACTGACCCACTAGTATGTGTGTCATGCACTTTTCAGACTTTAAGGATCAGTTGTTGTTAACATGGGAATGGGGTTGGCACAACATGGATAGGAAGTGATCAGGGCTTGGGGCACCATGAAGTGCTCTGTAAATACCAGCTAGGAAGATGCTGGGCCAGGGCCTTCAGGAACACTCAGTGGGGAGGAAGGGTAGGCTTCCTGAAAGGCCTTTTGGAATGCTTCCAAGACCATAGGCTGGAGAGCTGTGGAGCCCAACCTCTCACTTTACAGAGGAAGACACTGAGGCACACGGACGAAAAGTGCTGACCTGGGATTGGAATCCAGGCCCCGATCCAGGCTTCATGGTCTATTCACGACACCATCGACCATCACATCTTGCTTGGACCAGACCTTCAGGATTGAAGCTCACCTTGCAGTTGTCATGCTAGGGGAAGGAGAAGGAGGGGAATAAACACATATTTGGCAGCTACAAGGTGCCAAGCACTGTACTAAGCCCTTACAAATATCTCCTTTGATCCTCCCAACAACCAACCCTGGGAGGGAGGTGTTGTTATAATCCGTACTTTACAGATGTGGAAACTGAGGCAGACAGGTGAAGTGCCTTGCCCAGGGTCATACAACTAGTAAGTATCTGAGGCTGCATTTGAACTCAGGTCTTCCTGACTCCAGGCCCAGAGCTCTATCCATTGTGCCACTTAGCTAGGAAAATAGTTCATTTTTTTCTGATTTAAAAACAAAGCACTTCTCTGTGTACACATTTTTAAAAAGGTGGAAATCAGTAGTTTGATTAATGTGTCCTGTGAACAGTGATTAGTAAGGAGTCCTTGCCTCTAATTACTTTCAAATCACCTGGAAGGGGTGGAGAGATTGGGGGGAGGGGAGAGGGGGAGTTGTGAGGTGAAATAATTAAGCAGTTATGTGCCAAACACTGTGCCAAGTGCTGGGATGGGGGGGGGGGAGAAGAAGGAAATATCCGAGGGCTTCTAGGTGGCAAGTGCTCAATAAATAGATAGTGGTTGGGTCATAGAGTCAATGGATTTCTAGCTAGCAGGAGCCCAGCTGATTGCAAATTCCCCATCAGATTGGGTGCCCTCTAGAATATCTGTACATTTGTAGCCTTCTGGGCTATGGTGAGGACATGTGGTCATGGCTGATTCCTTAACTCTGCTCTAGTTTTGAATCAGTGGGCAGTGTATGCCATAAGAAACCTGACTGAACAAAATAAAAGAAATCAAGAGCTAATTGCCAAGATGGAGGACCACGGCCTGGCAGATACAGCTGTGCTTAAGAAAATGGGTCTTGAGGTTGAAAAACGAGATGGGAAACTCACTCTGAGATCCACAAAAAAAGGTCCTAGTTGGTAAGTAAACCAAAGTCAAATCTTCTGGTGCCTGGTGCTTACAGCAGTGGGAAGCTTGAGCCCCTTGTAGATGACAAGATGCTGAGCCCCTCTGGACCGCAGCCCATCAGGGCACAAAGGGAGAAAATCCAGAAGAGGATGGGCCAGTAGATCGGGGTCAGTGAAAGGAGCTCTGAATCCCACCTTCTTCCAAGAACAGAGGCCTTTGCTCAGTGCCGAAAAGCTAGAATTTGGTGGCTAATGGATGGTAATCGCAATAGCCTGCTGTTAGCCACCAAGAACTGCCCAGATCAAGGGTCTAAAAAGTGTGTGACCAGCACAGCATGAGGCTGGAAGGTGGACACTACGCCTGCTTTGTTTAGAGGAAGGCTCCCCAAATCTTGGGCGGGCCTCCTGTCCATGGAGAGTTGATAGGGGACAGGCTGTCAATTGGGTGGTAGTTGCCAACTCTACTATGCGTTGGGAGAATTGTCCACATCACCCCAAGAGAAGGTTGACCATCGAAAGTAATGGTCAAGGGGCAGCTAGATGGCGCAGTGGATAGAGCACCAGCCCTGGATGCAGGAGGACCTGAGTTCAAATCCGGCCTCAGACACTTAACACTTCCTAGCTGTGTGACCCTGGGCAAGTCACTTAACCCCCATTGCCTCACTAACAAAAAAAAACAAAACAAAACAAAGAGAAAAAGAACGTAATGGTCAGTTATGCAACCTGGATTTTGTTAAGCTCTGAACGTAACATGTCACCACTTTCAGAAAAAATATTAGCTCCAATTTTATAGAAACGTATTTTACTTTGGTCAACAATGTTTTCCTCATGAGTGTGTGAGTTGCTGCCTTTTCTAGTAATTTCCCACCCCCACAGGACTCTCTCCCTTCGACCAAATAACCACAGTGGTGAAGCCAAGCACCCTGACATGCTGACCTCCCTTGTTACCTGTAGTCCACTCTCTTTCTGCTGAGGGGTAGGGGCATTCCTCCACCCAAGTCCACAGTCCTCAGAGTTGGGCATTGCACCAATCTCATCCTTCCATGGGATTTCCTTTACTTACATTGATTATTGGAGAGTTTTCTGTTCATGCAAGTCATCCCACGGTTCTCTGAATTCTTGTTATCACATTACCCAGCTTATTCAGTCATTCCCCAGTCATGGGGCACTCAATTTGGCTGCCACAAAAATATTTTATTGCAAAGACATTTTCCTCAAAACTAACCTGTGAGGCAGGAAGTACAATTACAATCGGTAAGGATGAAACTCTAGTTGGGTTGGTTGGTTGGTTGGTTTTTGTTGAGAAGGTTTCATTTTGGAAATGGGCCTGAGCCATTGGTGTTAACAGGATTTCTTCTCTTCCCATAACCTAGTGAATAATAGCAACACCTGACTCGTGGCGCCCTGGGATTTGCCATTCCTGCAGAATGTGGAATGACAAGGGTCTGAAGAGCATCTGACCAGTTTAAAGCCCAAACCGTCTGAAGTTCGGGGAAAACGGGCCCCATTGGCAATGTGCCTGCAGAGGGGACAGTGGCCATTTGACATTTTGTGCCTTAGAGTTGCCATAGACTTCTGCATCTTCAGATAATAAAGTTTTCTGTTTGAGGAGGCTTGGCCCTCCTGTGGTCTAAGATTTGGATGTTTGCTTGCCCCCCCTCCCCCTTCCAAATCTGGCCAACGCTCACTTCCAGGGAGCTGCTACAGAGCGGAAGAACCTAGCTCTGTTGTCCTTGCTGGCAGGGAAGGGTGGCCCCCAGAGATCCAAGGGGCTGGATTCATGCCTCTGACCCCAATGGGCTTTAGCGAAATGGAGCCCCTGGAAAGTGAAGAGGTCGCTCCAAGCCAGCCACCCGTCATCTGTTCTGCTCTACTGAGCTGGGACAGAATACCTCTAAACGTTTTGCCTTTTAAAACTCCAAACACTTGGACCGATTGCTTCTGGGCAAGGCTGACAGATGAGGGAGCAGCGAGGTGCAGGAACAGAGCTCTGTCCTCAGGGTAAGCAGACAGGGGTTAAAATTCCATCTCCAACAAGAGTGATTTTGGGCATCGGATCTGGAAGTGCCTTTGGAGACCACCGCTAGTAGCCCCTTTGTTTTATGGATAAGGAAGTGGAAGCCAAGGGCAAGGGACTGGCACAAGGCCACACTGCAGCATGCAAATGGGCAGATTCAAACCCAAGTCTTCCAGTCTTAATTCCAAAGGATCCTGGCCCTTTGTCATTCTAACTGCGTGAGCTGCCATGCAAATGCCTTCAGCTCTCTGAAGGTTTCCTCATCTATTAAAAAGGAATAACCACCCCTCTTGGACGCACGCTCTCTCCCTCCCTCCCGAGGCTCGGCCTGGTAGCTGTGGGAGAAAAAGACAAGGAGGAAGGGCCAGGGCCGGTTCCTTATTTCCCACGCCAGTCGCTGATCCTGAAATGAGCCAGCCGCCCAACCCTGACCACAGATTGGACACCCCTCTCCGGGCTGTGCCGAAGCAGAATAACTCCCGCCGCCTCGCTCCTTTTTCAGTAGCTGGGAGAATCCCGTGAAAGCTTCCAGAGGCGCTAAATGCTGGCCCCAGGGTATTAACGCTTAGGAAGCACTTTCAAGTCCGCGGGGTTCCTCCCGAGGCTGAGAGGAGCGTTTTCGTCACCTCCAGGACATTCTTTCAGGATAGAAACCAAGGCAAATAAAAACGCAAAGAATTCCCTTCTGTTCTGAGGGCGCTGAGAGTTAAAATCCACCGCACAAAACAAATCGAGCTGGGAGCCTGGCCTGAGGAAAAACCAGTAGGGGGGCCAGAGGCGGGAGAGGGGGGGTCCCTTTTTTTTTCCTTTTTAACGAGTTTGCAATTGACACTTTTTTTAGCCTCAATGGTTGTCTGGCCACCAATAGAATCACGCGAACATGGACTTAGAAACCACACAATGGCCAGCACACATCGCCAAAAGGGAATCCTCTGGGAATGAACGAGGGGGGTAATAGTTCTGTGTTTTCGAACTAGGAAATCGGGGGCTTTCAGAGTGAAAACATGCTGATGACTCTATTGTGAACGGCTTTGGGTTCCCTGGGATAGATGAATTCTGAGGAGACAACAGCTGCCCCGGCTCCCCCCGGGCCGTTGGAGCCCTGAGACCCTTGTCTCACACGCCAATTCGCCAACAACAAAACGGGGAGGAGGCGAGGCGGGCGCGGCCTGGGAGACTTTGGGAAGGGTCAGCATGGCCTCGCCAAGTCTTGTGACCGCCTTATTGCTTTCAAGAGCTCACGGGCAAACAAGCCCCATTTTGGAGCTTCCTTTATTTTAAAAGCAACAGGGAAGATGGATTGTCTTCCTGGTAACGAAACTTCCCCTGCTCCCCCGCTGTCCCCCCAGCTGATTGTCTTCTTACCACATATTCTCTTGTAACGTTGGGGCCGGTTCTCTCCTTTGCCTCCACCCCATCACGTTATGTCATCTCTCATAGGCTGCGAGCTCTCCGAGAGCAAAAACTCTCTCCTGTCTGCGCCCCCCACCTTACCTCAGGCCTGACATACAGTAGATACCTAATAACTGCTGCACCGCATAGCCCTATTGAGAGGAGGAATATGCATAGGGACTTGATTTCTTTCAATCCTTTTAGGAGAGTGGCCACCAGCGTGTGCCCAGTGAATGAATGAATGAATGAAAAGGCATTGATTAAACCCGTACCATGGGCGAAAACGGCTACAGAACAACGACCTCACGATTTTGGACACAAGGAGCAGCCAATGTCCCAGTGATCGGATTCCCTGGTTTGGGGAAGTCTATGCGATTCAGCAAACGATGCCCTTTGTTAGGTGGTTAGATGAGAGTGAGGAAGATCATGAAACTGAAAGAATCTGTAATAACACACTCTGGGCTGCTTTGTGCTTAAAAGCAACTTCCTCCCAACACATGCAAGCTAGGTAGTAGTCTCCATGCAGAACAAGAGTTCAGAGGGGGAAAGTGACTTTCTACTTTGCACTGGCGCTGGTGGCTAAGACATAGCCCCTGCCTCCTGGAGCTAACAGTCAAAGGGGTTGGGGTTGGGAGGGGGGGAGGTGGAAGGAATGGTAATGCATACACAGGCAAGTGAGGAAGAAGTTGCTGATCAATTCATGATTACCCTGGGAAACCTCCATAAGCCATTGACTCCTCACTTCAGCAAAGACAAACCTGGACAGGTCCAGGTCCCGGGATGCTTTCAGAAACATCTATAGGAAAATAGAATGAATTAATGAGCCACCCCCACCCTCCCTTTAGACTACAAAAAACAAAACCACCAGAAATGAGGGTTTGGGATAAAAGGAGAACAACCATTGGGATACATTCTATGGTTAAGGCAAGTGTTCTTTTTACTCTATTGTTTCCCAATCCTAGAAAGTAAAACTTATTAAAATAGCCCTTTCTTAGATACAGGACAGGGGAGTCAAGGTAAAAATCTGACAAATGGATCCACATTGAGGAGGGGCACCACTAGCTTCTGCATCCAATTTCAATGCTTGTCCTGTATAGGGTCCCCTGGGTGCTGTCCAAGGTTCTGATTGTTCTATAGGCTCAGAAAAACACATCCTAGGATTTAGATTTGGATGAGACATTGGATATCAATACCAGCTCACTGAGACCCATGGAAGTTATAAGAAGTTAGTTTAAAAAAAATGTTTTATTAACTTAAGGGGAGGAAAGCTATTGGTGTCACCCCCATATTTGGCAGAACCATACAGGTAGGCAACACAAACTGATGTACCATGCCTGATGGCATACATCTCAGACCACAACTGTCATCCACCACATCTCTATCAAGAGTCATGTTTTTCTCCTGAATCAAGAACAGTCATTGCATTGGTTTGAGTTCTTTTAGCCTGAGATTTCTTTTAGTGGTTAATGGTGTTTCTATTTACATCACTGGGGTCATTAGGTCTAATCTCAAGATTGTTACTTCATGAAAGCCTTCCCAAGTTCTTCTGAACTCATGTTTATCTTTTCTTACAGAGAAGCCATATTACATTATATTAATGTCCACAGTATGTTGAACCATTTGCCAAGTGATAGAAACCAAGTTTGTTTCCAAGTTTTGCCATCATAAATGATGTTATTAAGAACATTTTGCTATATGTGGGGTCTTTCCCTCTATCCATTCCCACTTGGAAGTATATTTCCCATCATAGGATCACTGTCATAGTTCAAAATTGTTTTATGGAATGATTGAACCAATCTGTAACTCTACTAACAATGCAATGAAATGCCTGTTTTCCTACAGCCTCTCCAACACCAACAATTTCTGGGGCTTTTTAATCATCTTTTCTGGGTGTGAGAGGAAACTTCAGAATTGTTTAAATTTTCATTTATTATTAGTGATTTGGAATGTTTTTCTTTACATGGCTGTTGATAATTTGCATTCTTTTTTTTTTAAACTAATTTGCTTTTACCAACTGGGGAATGACTCTTTGTCTCATGTTTTTGTTCCAAATTCCTGAATGCCTTGTATATCAAACCTGTATCAGAGATATTTGATGCTGTATTTCTTTACCAAACAACAATTTTTCTTCTCATCTCAGCCTTGAAATTACTTTTGAGTCTGAACACCTCAACCCTAATCCCCTTATTAAAACTTTTCTTCCCTAAAAAAACAAAACCTTTTCTTGTGGCTTTCTATCACATCCTGATAACTTTACAATCCCACTCAAACTCAATGCCCCTCTTCAGTCCAGCACCTCTTTCCTATCTGATTCAACCATTTTCTTCATCCATCAATCCACTTTACCATTTTTTCCAATGTAATATTGCCTTTTCTTCCTTGTATTGCCTTGCCTTGTCAACTACCTTTTCCTTCTTGTGTCTACCTCTCCAAGTTCTACTCCCTAATCCTATTTAATTCTCCTTACTCCTCTTATGACACTTCCTAAATCATCCAAGCTCCTGCTTTTTTTTTTTAAGTGAGGCAATTGGGGTTAAGTGACTTGCCCAGGGTCACACAGCTAGTAAGTATTAAGTGTCTGAGGCTGGATTTGAACTCAGGTACTCCTGACTCCAGGGCTGGTGCTCTATCCACTGTGCCATCTAGCTGCCCCTCCTGCTTCTTTTGAAATTCAAAAGTAGAATATTGATGGGTATCCAGGATTGGGAATGGAAGTTATTTTCTTTCAAATTTTCCTGTTTACCCCAAATGATGCCAAATTTCTCTTCCCCAAATTCACTCTCTGACCTTCATTAATTCAAATCTTTTCAAGTCACCAAGATGATTTTCTTCTTCCTTTCCAGCTCAAGTCCTTCTCTCATTTCCTCCCACAAACTTCTCAGATGGAAACTGAAAGCAGAATGAATCTTTTCATCCCTTTAAAAAACAAAACAAAACAGGATTACTAATAAATAGATGCAGGGACATAGTTTGCCCAGATTTTGGTAAAGTGCTCCACACTATTCCAATGGAGAAGATGGAGAGATGTGGTTTTGACCATAGTAGAATCAGATGCATTAGAAGGTGGTTGTATGGCTGTACATCCTCCGTGGCGGGAGGAAGAGACTGATGGTTCCATGTCATTGTGTCAGGAGATCTCCAGTGGAGTGCCACGTGGTCCTTGCTTGGCCCTCTGCTCTTTTACATGTTCATCAATGGATGCAGGCATGGACAGCATGCTTGTCAGGTTTTCAGAGACACAAAGGTGGGAAGGAAGGAGAACTGGCCCAATAGGTGAAAGGTTTGGGATCCAAAAGACTCTGAACAGGCCAGGGTGCTGAGCTGAACTGTGGAAGATAAAATTAAGTAGGGGCTCAATACAGAATCTTGTACTTGGGTATAGAAAACCAACTTCAGAAATAGAAGGTGGGCCTATATACGATTGTTTTCCACCTCAAGGAGGGGTGAGGGGATGGAGCAACGGAGGGATAAAAATTGGAACCCAAAACTATAAATAAAAATGTTTATTATTTTAAAAAAAGAAATATAAGGTGGGGAGAGGCATGGATAGACAGTGGTTGTCCTGAAAGGATCTGGCGGTTTGGGTGACCTGAAAACCCAACCGACATCAGCACTAAGATTAGGTGGCCCATGGCCTGCACTAGGAAGAAGAGTCCCATCGTACTCTGCACTCATCAGACCTCTTTTAGGTTCCATTCTGAGCACCACAGTCCAAGGAGGCCATTGATAAGCTGGAGAGCGGCAGCCAGACTGGTGGAAGACCTTGGCTGCACCACGTGATACTGGGCATGCTTGGCCTACAGAGGGGAGGGCTGAGACAGGATGGGGGTCAGGTGGGTACAAAAGCTGTCTTCAAGCATTTGTCCTGTGCAGAAGGGATTCATCCCATTCAGCTTGGCAGTGAGTGGGAATTGCAAAGAGGCAGATTTCGGCTTCTTTGCAGGAATTACTCAGATCCATTTTAACTCTCCCAGCATGAAGGTGGCAGGCTCTCCTTAGAGGGAAGCCTTGACACAAAAACTGGACAACCACTTGTTGGGTTTGCGTTAATGGAGATTCTTCTATGCTCTGAGGCACTCTCCGTGCTATAAATTCTGTGATGCTGCAATTCTCCTGGTTACATTAACTTTGTTGTTGTAAAAGGTTTTAAATTTTTATGCCAAGAAATTATGTCTTGTATTTTGTGATATGTGACTTGTTCAAGGTCACACAGCTTATGATAGGATTGGAATCATCAAATTCTGACTCCTGATCATCCAGGGCCCTTCCCATTTGGCTACACTGTCTCCTTTTTTTTTTTTTAAGTTATCAACATTTTTGTTTGTAGTTTTGGGTTCCAGTTTTTATCCCTCCCTTCCCCCCAGGTGGTAAGCAATCAGATACAGTTTATATATGTATGATTATGTGAAACATCACCAGATTAGTCATTTTGTATAAGAAGACTTGAATAAATGAAAGAAAGTGAAAAATAGCATGGGTCCATGTTGCATCAATATCAGCTCTTTCATCATTAGTTTCATCATTAGTCCTTTGGGATTGTCTTGGATCATTTTTTTGCTGAGAAGAGTCAAGTCATTCACAGTTCTTTATTAAACCATATGGCTGTCTCTGTGCATAATGTTCTCCTGGTTCTGCTCACTTCACTAGACATCAGTTTAAACAAGTCTTTCCAGGCCTTTCTGAAATCATCCTGCTTGTCATTTCTTATAGCACAATAATATTCCATCACCATCATGTCCCACAGCTTGTTTAGCCATTCCCCGCTGGATGGGCATTCCTTTGATTTCCAATTCTCAGCCACCACAAATAGAGCTGCTATAAATATTTTTGTACAAATAAGTCTTTTTCTCCTTTGACTGATGTCTTTGGGATATACATCCAGTAGTGGTATTGCTGGATCAAAGGGTATGCACAGTTCTGTAGCCCTTTGGGTATAGTTTCAAATTACTCTTCAGAATGGTTGGATCCATTCACAACTCTGCCAACAGTGGATTAGTGTCCCAGCTTTCCCCCATCCCCTCCAACATCCAGGATTTTCCATTTTTGTTACATTTGCCCCTCTGATCACACTGTCTCCTTGACTGCTCACCACTTAAAGCCAAGTACAGTTCCCTGTTGGAGGGTTTGGATGATCTCATGAGCACTTTCTTCCTGGCTGCTGGCAGGAGTTTCTTTTCTCCTTCTTGTCTTCCACAGAGGAGGCTGTATGTGCCAGGCATTCGATCCTCACAACTACCCTGGGAGGGAGCTGCTATTATGAGCCCCATTTTATAGCTGAGGAAACTCGGGGAGACAAAGGTTCGGTCACTTTCCCAGGGTCTCCTGGCTGCAAGGATCTGAGACTGCATTTGAATCACCAGTTGCCTTTGGGCAAAGTTAGAGTCTTACAGGGTTGCCTGTGGCTCTGAGAGATTAAGTGACCTGTGAGTCAGTTCCCATTGAAGCCTGGTCCTCCCTACTCTGCACCCAGAGCTGAGTTCTATCTTCCAAGGATTCAGTAGACACTGACTGAGAATTGCCATCACAGTAAGGGCCTGAGGGGGAAGGGAACCCACTGACTGTCACTGGACCCTGGAGTCACGCTCTGGTCACCCACCCACCGCTGCTGCATCTGCAGACACGGAGCCTAAGCAGCTCAGAATCTCAGAGCCTGGAGTTCCGAGTTGTGAGTGTCCTCAAGAGGGCACTCTGCCCGATCCCCTGCAAAAGGCTGTCCAGCCCAGCTCAGCCTGGACACATGGCTAGCCAGGTTGTGATGGTCTGTCCTCCTTGGGTTTCCAGCACTTCATGCTCTGGACCAAGCAGAACAGCTTCCTGGCAACTGAACACATAGAGGATGGAGTTTGGCTCAGTTCAGCCAGGACTTATCTGTGGATGGAGGATAAGCATGTCCAGAACAGAGAGAAATATGATCTTTCGTCGGAAATATAATGGCAGCACCTTGGAAAAAGCTGATTACAGGAGATCTAATGTATCAGCCAATAGCTCAGAGTTCAGAGGCCCAAGTTGGGATGGAGTTCACAATGAAACTGGTGATTCATCAGCCCCTGTTAATTCTCATTCCCAGACTTCCCAGACTTGTGATATTCTTGTAATAGTTTGGACAGACACCATTTGTCAACTTTGGGAAGCATTGCAGCTTCCTTTGGCCTCTGGGCACCTTTCCTAAAAATACCAGGGATGTTACTGATAAAGGAAATGACCTCTTAGAGACTACCCAGCACCAAGGCCTGCCAGAAAGGGAGGAAAAGGTGGGGGGGTGGAGAGAGAGAAAGAGAAACAGAGAGAGGAGGAGGAGGAGAGGAGAGAAGGGAAGGAAGAGAGGGGAGAGGCAGCCTATCTGGAGAAGATGGGGAGCTTCCTGACCACCAGCTCAATTGGAGTCACAAGGGGCTTGGCAACCCCTGAGCTGTGCACTGCATTAGACACATGGACGGACCACAATAGGAGGGCAGCGCTTGGCTCAAGAAATCATGTGCTGGGAGGAAAGTTGTGGCTTCAGTTCCAGTGGTTTTCCCATGACATCATACCATAAGGACCAGGATGTAGGGAAGGATGCCGAGGCCCCTTCTCCCTGTGAGGCTCTGTGCCTCCATTTGGACACTTGTGGAGCTTTGAGGGTCCTCCAGGGTCCCCACTACTCCCCCCCAATCCTAGTCTCTCCCAGGCCTAGGTCAGAGTCCATTTAATTCCCCAGACATGTACTGATCTCCTTGTGGAGGATCACATGGAACTAACTCTCCCTCTCAATAGATGCATGTATATAGCGTGTATGTCCACAAATACTAAAAGTGCATGCTGTGCTTGTTATTATTGGTCATGAACTTGGATGAACTACAAGGTAGGGTAGGGATGCTCAAAGAAATGGTGAGTAGGAGAGGGGGCCATCCCCAAGCTGTGTTAATAATAAACATTCCGTGGCGGGAGGAAGAGACTGTCCAAGTCCAGGGCCAGGGTAGGTGGCTGGCCAGGCAGTGTAGCCAGATGCACAGATGGACAAGACAGACCAGCCATCTTGGAAGGCTGCTCAGGGGACTGTGGAGAGGAGACTGAAGTGACTGGAAAAGCATTGGTTTGGGACTAGAGTTTGGGACCAGGATAAAGAACCCAAAGTGAAAAGTGTGTCGGGGGGGGGGCAGTGGTGAATAACCATTTGTATCCAAGTTCAGGATCTCCTTTGGAAAGTTTGCTGGGTCCTCTTTGGCGTCTCTTCCCCTCCCTCACCCCACACCCCACCTGCTTCCTAGACATTAATGTTGATTCTGTACCTCCCTAAGTGCATGTCAGTCAGTGAGAGAGGATTAGCCTCACCCATGGGGGGTTGGGGGGGGATATACCTTGTCTGAACTTGAAAAATCAAATGCTGGTGTGGGTTTGATCCCAGAAACATACCATCCTGGTTCAGAACATGTGGGTGGGCTAGTTAGCTCAGCCTCCTCAGTTGGCTGGGCCACAAACAGCTTCCATGAAATCCAGGTGAACAGAGGTTGCTGTAGACTCCCCAGAGAGGAGTGAGCTCCCCATCCCTGGAGGTGTTCAAGCAGAGGCTAGATGTCTTCTGGAGGAAATTATTTTTTCAGGCACTCAGTGACCCCTGAGGTCTCCTCTTGCTGTGTGTGGGAGGTCCAGCTGCTCAGACTGCTTGCTCCCCAGGACCCCCATCGATACCACAGGACCCAGGCCCTTGCCCCTCACCCAGGGCTTACCTGCAGCGAAGCAAGGGGGGACAATCTGGTAGCCCCTCAGTGTCCCCGGCTGTGGCAAAGCCCGAGGCGTGGGCGGGTCCTTGCATGGAGGGTCGGCTAGGGCTGGCATCTGCTGCGGCTGCCCTCGGGTGGATTACAGGGGCTGGCAGTAATGGATAATGCTGTAACCGGGGCTGATAGGGCTGTTTTCCTAGGTAATACCGCGGATGATTCACGGCCCATAAGCAAACATTCCACTGTCATAGAGGCGAGCGTGATGTTTAAATAACCCAACAGAGGATTCAGGTTTCACAATGTCTGACTCTGCATGCTGGGACCAGAGGAGCCTGTGGCCTGGCACCTCCGGATGGGACTGTCCTAGGGAGGAGGCTCTGACCCTGACTCGGGGCCTTCTAGGCCTTGGATGGGATGCTCAGTTGGGGACCAGAAGACCCAGGTCCACTTGTACACTGGCCCGGGAAGTTTCCTCCTCTGGCCTCAAACTCAATCCATCATCGCTGACTAAGTCCCTACTGTGTGTCAGGAGCTACTGGGCACTCACTAGGGACACCAAAAGAGGCCAAAGACAGGCCCTGCCCTCAAGGAGCCCACAGTCTGATGGGGCAGGGGCACAACGTGCAAACAAGTAAATACAAAACCAGCCATACGCGGGATAAGTCGGGAATGATTAACGAGGGGAGGCACTGGAAGGGTTGGGAAGACAGGGAGGTCAGTAGGCAGGGAGGAGGAGGGGGAGCACTCCAGCCATAGAGAACGCCCAGGCTGACCAGTGGAGGCTCTTGTTGTGGAACAACCCGGAGGCGGTTGGTGGAGGAGGATGTGGCGGGGACTGAGTGGGAAGAGGTCTGGCGTGTGTGTCAGGGGGCCGGGGCCGGGCCGGAGGGAAAGGCGGAGGACTTTGGATTCGGATACTGGGGGCGATGATTCTTCCCCAGTTAAAGCCGAGCAAGCACTCGGGGACCTTTGTGGCTCCTTCTAGTTCTAAAGGTACGGTCCCAGAACCCCGCCACCTCGTGCAACCCAAACATTCTATGGCTGCCACGTTCCTCCCGGGCACCCTCTAAAGAGGGTGTGGGAACTCCAAGCTCCGCAGGGCTGCTCGGGGGAGCCCCAAACATGGAAGTGAGTGATGGGGCATCAGAGCAGAGGAGAAGGAGGAAGGCTGGGGGAGACGCAGGCGGGACTCTGCTGCCTGATCAGATGCGGGAAGGAGACAGAGAGAGGAACAGAGAACAAGAGCAGAGGAGAGAGCCAGCTCCGCACTCGGCAGGCTGGACTCAGACACAGCGCCAGCCTCCTGTGAGGCGCAGTCCTGCACTGCCCTCTGCGGGATGACCCACAGCCAGAAACAATGGGAGTCCCAAAGCTGGCCCTGCCCCGTGCATCCTCTGGGCAATGTCAGGGTGGAGTGTCTAGCCGGGCTGGCTTAGCTGGGGTCCCCTGGCCGGGGACCTTTAATTCCGAGTGTGTTCCCTAAAACACCCGACGTGCTTCTAACAAAAGAGCTGAGCTCGGCCAAGGCCTGGAGACTTCAGACTAAGTTCTGATTTGGAGGGCTGTGCACCCAGCTCAGCCTCAGCAGGGAGAAGCTCCTTCCGCCTGGGCACAGTGGAGGAAGATTGGGGGGTAGGAAAAGGGGAAAGGGCGTTAGAACAGGGGAGAAAATCAGAGACAGGAGGGAGGGAGAGACAGAGAGAGAGGAGACAGCGAGGAAAGAGGAGAAAAGGAGAGAAAGAAAGGATAGAGAAACAGGAAGGAATAGAAGGAATGAAGCAGGAAAAGAAAAACAGGAAGGAAACAGATCCAAAGAAGCAGGTAAAAAGGGGCAGTGGAGGGGAAGAATAAAGCAGATGTTAGAAAGAAAGGGGGGAGGGGGCAGCTAGGTGGCGAAGTGGATAGAGCACCGGCCCTGGAGTCAGGAGGACCTGAGTTCAAATCCGGCCTCAGACACTTAACACTTACTAGCTGTGTGACCCTGGGCAAGTCACTTAACCCTAATTGCCTCAGTTAAAAAAAGGGGGGGGGGACCAGGACAAAAAGGAGGTAGAGAAAAAGAAACTAAGAAGAGGGAAAGGGGGAAGGGAAGTGAATGACACCTCCAATGTGGCGGACACTGGCCAAGTGCTTTACAAATATTTTTTTGAGGTTCACAACAACCCTGTGAGGTAGGAAAAGGAAGGAAGGAAGGAGGGAGGGAGGGGCAGAGGGAAGAAAGCTGTGAAAGGAGGGGGGAGAAGGGAGGAGGAGGGGGAGGAGAGAAAGACAAAAGAGAGGGGAGAGAAAAGACACTGAAAACAAAAACTATGAAGTGGAGAGACAAAGAGAAGAGGGGAGACATGAAGGGAGGGAGGGAGGAAAGAAGGGAGAGGGGGAGAACACTGAAAGAGGGGGAAGGAGGGAAGGAAGAGAGGGAGGAGGGCAGGAGTAACAAATGACAAAAGGAAGTGAAGGAAGAGGGACCAGGAGGGGACAAAGAGAGAGGGAGGAGAGAGAGAGAGAGAGAGAGAGAGAGAGAGAGAGAGAGAGAGAGAGAGAGAGAGAGAGAGAGAGAGAGAGAGAGAGTCTTTGCTCGGGGGGAGGTGTCTGGGTCAGTGCCCCCAGCCATCTTCCCTGAGGCAGTAACTGCTGAGACCCTCTTGCAGTGGCCCTGGGACTCTGAGCTGTCTCCTCACCGGAGCTGGAATAACACTCTCACGCATGGTTTACAAGACACAGACTGCACGCATCATCTCACCAGATGGGAGCAGGGCAGGGGTGACTACTGTACCCATTCCACAGCTAAAGAAACAGAAATACAGAGATTCAGAGTCTAGACTTGAGCCTCCTCCTTCTGACCCACCCCTCATGCCTGTAAACAAACAAATCCACAGAAAGCTCCAGGTCTCTTGAAGATTGTTCCTCTGAGGGCCTCGGGCTTCAAGTTCTCTGGGATGATGTTCCTTTTGACAATTTGCCACACTTCCCCCCCCCCCCCCAACAATCTACACTAAAACGTACTCAGACAAGGAGTGGTTACAGTTTCATAACAATACAGATAAATCTCACATGTACAACAGCACAGTGGAACAGATATTTTCTCATTATTAAAATCAGGCAAATAATAACCCTAATAATATTAGCGACATGATGAACAGGTTTGGTTTTTGTGCAGTTTCTCAAAATTGGTGTCGCTGAGAAAATGACTGCTTGTCATTGTTTTTTAACCACTAATGAGAGTTTGTCTTTAGAACAACTACAGTAGAAAATGCCTTTCACCCAAAGATGTTATGAAGAATTAGATTTGTGTGGTACCTTTTTTGTTTTTTAACAAACCAGAGGATTTTTTTATTCACTTGTAGTCCCTCAACTTAAGATTTTCAGGTTCAAAAACGTGTTTCAACATAATATCATAATACAAGTCTATTAATTATTCTTGTTTGGATAAATACCAAATATGCAATATTTATAGCAAATGGGTTTCCTTATCCATTCATTTATAGAAAGAGCTAGATCTCTAAAATAAAATGAACATTTTTTTTCTAGACTGGTCTCTGGATTTAGAAGTAGATCTTTACTTTTTCTATTTCATTTGCAAGGCATGTATTTTTTAAATTGGGGAAATACATAACAATATTTTTAATTTATTACCCATTGCTCTATTTTTTTCCATAAATGCATTCATTTTTACTTTATAGACCTTACATTTGTTTAGAATACTCAATTAAAAATATTCACAACAACAACAACAACAAAAAATATTCACTGCACATGCAAGTTTCAGGAGGAAATTTTTTGTTATAAAATAACTTTCATTTTTTTTAATCACCAGGAAAACTGACAATTTCTTCTTTTAGGTAAGACACTTTTTGAAGTACTATGCCATAAGAAACCCAGAAAGTCACAACAATATAGTGTGTCCTAAGCTCTGCCCCCATATGAATAATCACTCAATTTTACAAATCACCTTTCTTTTAATGGACATTTTTAAAAAATGGTTACTCTTATAATCACTTGAAAAATAACATCGCCCTCCTTTCTGAATGGGAGTGGGAGATATAATTATTTGTGAAAATTGTAACGTGTCCAAATTGCATGAAGGAGCACATTTTGAACCAGGGTGCTCTGACGGTGCAGAGCACAGTGCATTGTCCCCACATCATATCATATTAATTTAAAATACATTAATTATATTTAAATCCTTCTTGATGCAACTTTGCCATTAATAACTTTGAAGAGAAATAAAACTTCCTTGAAAACCTCAGTTTCAATAACACCGTATACACATTTAATCAAATGAGCATCTTTAACGGCATTGCACTTACAATGAATTAGAAGAAAACTTAATGACTCATCTGATCTTCAGACAGGGGGGCAATTCTCTTTCTCAAGGCATTATCTGCAAATGAAGTCATTGGAAACTTTGTTCAGCATTATTCCAACTCTATCAATAGATCTAAGTAGTACAATTTCGCCTATAGAATGAGACTTTTTAAATACAGAAATTCTTTAAACAACTTCATATGAAACAAGTGCTCCTTTCGCTGTTATGCTGTACCTAAGAGGTTTTGGGGGGTTGTGGGGGAGTTTTTAACGTATTACAAGTATCCAATTTTCTCTGAAAACTCTTGTTTTGCCAGTGTATACTGAATGTACACTTTCAAGATGTGTAAATGTATTAGGTTCCTTCTATCTTCAAATAAGAGATTATCCTCAGGAAACAGGAGAGTCAGGCCAACCCTCCCCTGCTCAGCAGATTCCTCCCCTTCACATGTTCCTTGGGTCGCCTCTCCACACTTTGCACTGTCGGTGGCCTCCTCATCGCCAGCTCTTCTGCCCTCCCATGGAAACCTGCCTCTTGGTATGCAGGGCAAGGTAAGGGGCTTCAGGCCACGGAAGGCTTTGCTTTCATCTTCCCACCGATGGCAGAATGTGGAAGTTAGAAGGAATGAATAAGACTTTTGAACCCAAGCCATACATGAAAGGGGGGCCGCCTGTTCCATGCTGGGACGGAAGCTTCTCCTGACATCTTCCTCTCACTGCTCCTAGTGAAGTCCCCAGGGACCCATCGGATCATGGACTTCACTCTCACACAGGTGAAAACTACCCTCGCACCACCAGACTAAGTGCATCCACTTTGCTAGGATGTGGACTCCGGGTCCTGGGCCGCCCAGACACTGGTGATTCTCAGCGTCCAGAACTGGACACAGGAGCACGTGGAGGCCTGGGGGGATGTGGGACCATGGGGCCTGGAGGAAGGTCTGCCGGGTCACCAAAGCTTGGCCTTGGGGGCGGACTTTCTGGAGCCCTCTCTCTCCACCCTCCCTTGAAGGCAGGAATGGCTTCCCTTGTGTTATCAACCCTCAGGGCCTAGCACAGAGACAATGGACTAGGCCGTGAATCCCAATTTAGAGCAAGGACTGACCTGTAAATCCTCATTTTACGGATGAGAAGCTAGAGGCCCCTCGAGGTCAAGAGACTTGCCCAAGGTCCCACAATCACTCGGGTGGCCGAGCTGGACTTGGAACCCGGGCCTTTCAGCTCCAGAGCCTGTGTTCCTCCTCCCAAGCCCCACGTGGCCTCTCTGTTAGCGATGAGTCAGCTCCCACCCACTCGCTCTAAGCCAGAACCCTGGAGGTCGGAACCTGGGGCCCCTCCTGCTCCAGCCCCTCAGCCCTGCCAGTGGAAATCCCAGATTATTATTATTATTATTATTCCAAAGTTAAGACTCTTCAGAGCTTCCTGTGGGCAAGGGAGAAAAACACCAAGATCCCATTACCCAGAAACGTCTCTTCCCTGCTAATGGTGGGTTCCAATTTCGGAGCCTTGAGCACTGCCATGGAGTCACGGCGGCTCTGTCCCTGGCAATGCCAGGCTGGAGGCTCTGAGAGCTGCTGGCCCCAGGACCAGAGGCCAGGGGAAAGTGGGTTCTCCTCCCGCCCCAACCTCATCCCATCACTTCTTTGAAAAAGAAAGGTTTTCTTTTGGTAAAAAGAAAGGAAGGAAGGAAGGGAGGGAGGGAGGGAGGGAGGGAGGGAGGGAGGAAGGAAGGAAGGAAGGAAGGAAGGAAGGAAGGAAGGAAGGAAGGAAGGAAGGAAGGAAGGAAGGAAGGAAGGAAGGAAGGAAGGGAAAAAAAGAAAGAAAGAAAGGAAAAGAAAGAAAGGAAGGAAGGAAGAAGGAAAAGAAAGGAAGGAAGGAAGGAAGAAAAAAGAACGAGAAAAATAAAGAAAGAAAGGAAGGAAGGAAGAAAAAAGAAAGAAAGGAAAGTAAAGAAGGAAGGAAGGAGGAAAAGAAAGGAAGGAAGAAAGAAAGAAAAGAAAGAAAGGATTGATGGCAACAGGAAAAGTGACCAAAGGAAGGAGCAGTGAGGGTTAAGACTACATGTCTGACCACACACAACCCTAAATCTAGAGGTGGAAGGGACTGCAGATGCCCTGGGCGTGGTCCACCCTTCTACTCCTCCCATTCTACAGATGCAGAAACTGAGTCCCAGGGAGGTGACCCTTGCCCAAGGTCACACAGACAATAAGTGTCAGAAGTCAGATTTGAACCCAGATTCTCTGGTTAGAGAAGGTTTCCAGGAAGTGGCACCTCAGCTGAGGCCTGGAGGGTGTGGAGGGGGAAAGGCGTGTGACCAGTCATTCGTGATATCCAGAAGAGTCAGTGTCCTGGTCTTCATAATCTGAAATGTTGACTTGGTGAGAGGCGACCATGTAGAATCAACGCTCGTGGGAGAGCAGGTAAAAGCCAGGCTGGGAGTTTGTACTTTATCTCAGTGAAAAGCCATACCAGGTCATGAGCAGCATAGAACTGAGTGATGGAGGAGGAATCGGGGCCATGGGAGCCCCCAGGGTCCATCCCCCACCACGTCCTGGGCTGCCCCACAAATGCTGCTCCTCCAGTGGCAGATGCTGATGGGCTGTGAGAGGAGGGAAGTCCTTGACTGCCCCAGAATCCCCACCCCTGGTGGTAGTAAGCTCCCTGTGGTTGATGATGCCCAAGCAGATGACGGATGCCTGTTGGTGGGCTTCCCACGTAGCAGTGCGGTGGAACAGGGGAGAACTTGGAGTCACAGGGAGATGACAAGGGTTGTTTGTTTGTTTGAATTTTTTCTTTATTAGCAAACTAGAGTACCACCCATCATTTTTTTTTAAAGTAATAAACATTTTTATAGTTTTAGGTTCCAATTTTTATCCCTCTTTCCCTCCCTCCCCTTCCCCCTTCCTGGAGCAGTAAGCAATCAGATATAGGTTATACATGTATGGTGATGTAAAACATGACCATGTAAGTCATTTTATATATGAAAACTTGAATACAAGAAAAAATGGAAGAAAGGGAACAAGAGCATGCTTCAGTCTGTGTTCTTGATATATCAGTTCTTTCTTCCGAGGTGGATAGTGTGTTTCATCATTAGTCCTTTGGGAATGTCTGGGATTATTCTATTGTTGAGAACAGTTCAGTCACTCACAATTCTTCCTCCAACAATATGGCTGTCTCTGTGCACAATGTTCTCTCGGTTCTGCTCACTTCACTAGACATCAGTTCATACAAATCTTTCCAGGCCTTTCTGAAATCATCCTGCTTGTCAGTTCTTATAGCACAATAATATTCCATCACCATCCTATCCCACAGCCATTTCCCAATGGATGGGCATTCCTTTGATTTCCAATTCTTAGCCACCACAAATAGAGTGGCTATAAATATTTTTGTACAAATAGGTCTTTTTCTCTTTTGGCTGATATCTTTGGGATATAAAACTAGCAGTGGTATTGCTGCCTTAAAGGGATATGTACAGTTCTATAGCCTTTTAGGAACAAGGGTTATTTTTAAGAAAAAAAGGCACCTATTCTTTCTGGGCCTCAGTTTCCTCTTCTGTCAAAAGGACAGATTGGAGCAGATGATCCCCGAGTTTTCTCTCTTTCCTCCGTCTAGTATTCTAAGGGTCCAGGCTGCCCTCTGAGCACCACCACCCCCCCCCCCCCGCGCCCCCTCCCCCAGCAGAGACCACAGGGTTTCTGAGAGGGTTTTCACACTCAGAACATTTCCCCTCTGAGTTACTCCATACCGTCGGTCTCTGGCTCCAAGCCCAGGGCTGTCCAGATGGATCCCCCACCCACCCACCCAAGCGCAGTTCTCCAAAGAAGCACTTTACATTCAGATCTCACGTGACTGCCTGGCGAGAGGCACCCAAGGTACCCTTATTCCCATTTCACAGATGAAGGCCCAGCCAGTCAACGCCTCCAGCAGGATTAGTGTATGTATCTCTTACTGTTGCAGATAGAGGCTGCCACACACACACTCACACTCAGTGTCTGAGAGTCTCCCCAGTCTCCCCTATCACAGTCAGGCCATTGCTCTCCCCATCCAAAGAGTGGGGGCGTGTTCAGAGGCAGTGTGGACCAGTGGTGCATCGGGCACTCAGCCCTGCTGCTCTCTCTGAGTGGATCCCCAGGAAGCCACTTCCTCAGTGTTTCCTTAGTCTTAAGATGAGATGGACCCTTCCAGCTGCACCAGGCAGCCCCTCAGCCTTCTTCCCTGCCTCTCTGACCATCTGGAGCAGCCGGGATGCTCAGGACTCAGTGCCAGAGGCGGCAGCAGGGCTCCTCTTTCCCGTCCTGCCTCTCCGGGTGCTCGGGGCAGGCACCCCCAGCCTTCCCAGAACAGACTCTCTTTATGCTGCCACCCTCGGCTTCCAGGCCAGCACAGGTGTGGGCCCACAGAAAGGCTTGGTCTGTGCCCCCTCACGGCCGCGTGGCCTCCTGAACCCCCTCAGTAACTGACTATGAATGAGGGCTTTTCAGTCCTCTGGGAACTGCTCGTCCAGGAGAGGAAAAGAATGCCATGCAGGGGTATGGGCGAGCCCCTTGGATGAAAGGCGGGCAGCTTGGCCACAGGTCTGATGTGGGCTGAACCGTGGCTGAACCCTGGGCCCCATCAAAGCCTCCCAGCCACCCTGCTCTCCTCCCCAGCCCTGAAGCATCTGAAGGCACAGGGACCTTGGGAGGGACCGTGGAGGTTGTCTGGGCCTTCCTGACTCAGAGACGTCGTTTTGGATCTTGGCTTCAGGAGGCAAGTCAAACAGGGCATGGCCCTGCTGTCTCTGAGGGCCTTGCTGGGATGTGGGGGATGGATGAGACCCACCACTCTAAAGCCAAGATCCTGGAATCTCTGGGCTCTTTCCCATCTGTAAAGGGAGGGCCCCCGGGGTCCTTTAATGTGAATCCTGGTTAACTTATCGTGTCAAGTCGACAAGCATTGATTAAGTACCTGCTGTCTGCCAGGTGCTGTGCCAAGTGCTGGGGGTACCAAGAAAGGCAAAGACAGGCCCTGCCTTCAAGGGAATAATGTTCTAGCAGTGGGAAGGAAGCCCAGATGCATTCCTGTGTAATGAGGGGAAATGGGGTACAGGGTTTGTTAGCGGTTGGGGTTCTTAGGAATTCCTCTTTAAAGAATTACACCCTCTTGCACACAAAAGCAGTTAGAATAAGGTGGTAGTTTATTTAGGGGCAAGGGAAGGGAAGGGGGGGAAGGGAAACCATGAAAGAAATCCTTGGACTTCTCATGGGGAGATAGGCACAAAGCACGTGGCTCAGAGGTACCAATCTCCTCGAGTAGGAGACCGGCAGGTACTTTTATAGGGGGCTGATGGGGGTGAACCATCTGCCTGTGGAAAGTTCCTTTAGTGAGGGAGGACCATCCCCCACTGGTAGTGACTGGAGGAATTGGGTGAGGGGTGGCTACGGATCTCTCTTCAGGACACAAAGGCCTCAGCCACACCCAAACTTATCTCCCCAAAGGTAAGAGAGACCAGAATGAAGGGTGGAGATCGAAGCTAGCTCAGGCCGATTTGGTTCCACTTATCTCTCTAGGCGTATCTGTCTTCTGGTTTAGTTTCTCAAGGAGAAGATTCCTTGATGTGCCTCAGAGAACTTCTGGGGTGCTCTCCACCCCATGACACCTGGCTGGCCTGGCCATCTGAGAAGGGCCCCGAAGGGCAGCCCAGGGTGAGGCACCTTCTGTGGCCTGGCAGAGCTTAGAGCCCAGAGAGGCCCAGGAGGAAGAGAGCTGAGCCCTGCCATTTCTGGAGCTGGGTGTCCTGGGGAGAACCCCTCGTGCTCCCAGCCCAGGAAATCAGCATCCGTGCCCTGGAAGCACACTGGGAGTAGGCAGGGCCCGGTCGTGGGCAGAGGCTGGGCCCCAGGGGGTCAGAGTCTCTTTGCTGGGCCAAGGGACCTGCTCTCTTGCCAAATGTCTCTCACCTACTGACTGGGGCTCCCCAAAAGATGTCCACTTTGTTCAGATACGGGTCCTGTTTGAAAAACCCTATGGAATGACCAGGCAGCCCCAGGAGCAGGTTGCAAACCAGCCACTGGGGCTGTGGAGGCTGGCCCCGAAGAATGCCCCCCAGCTGGCCTGGGGCAGTGCCACCCTGGAAGCCCCCCTCCCCCGGGGCTGGCAGGAGAGGCTGAGGGGGATAATTCCCATCCCTGGCTTTGTTTCCTGCTTTCAAAGCCCCTGATGAGGGATTGGTCGGGGGGCTCAGGCCCATTTTCATTCATTAGCAGCTGAGTTCCCTGAAAGTCATGTCTTGCTCTGGAAATAATAAGGAGACTTTATTTTTGTGGGGGAGGAGCGAGATTAGAGAGAAAGGAGAGAAAGCCAGTGATTTACTAAACAGAGGGAGAGATGTTTTTACGCTGGCTGATTTTCTTCTTAAGCTTGAACTAGGGGATCCAACCCTGCTCCCCACCCCCACTCCCAACCCCCACTGAAATGACTGAATTCCACTTGTGAAAGTGAGAACAGAAAAAATACTGTTTGACCAAATACAGGCTCCCTTCCCCCATGCAAGCAAATCCAAAATGCAGTCCAGATTCTGGCCAAGGAAGGCGGCCCATTATTCCTTAGGCCATGAGAGGGGCTGCTAACTGGGACACGGTCCTTTCAGGCCTGGGGTGAATCGAGCTAGTGACCCAGCACACCCGTGGTCTTGGCACAGTGGGAGGGGGCTCTGGGAAAGACCTGAGGCCCTGCCTGGGGGTTATCTAGACAGGTGCCTCCCTACCCTCCCATCAGCCTAATTGGCCACTTCTGTCCTGACAACAGCAGAAAGGAAGGGTGAGATGGAAGCATTGTAGAGGTGGGGAAGGGGCCGAAACTCAGGCTTGTCAGATGAATGCAAGCAGGGGAGTGTCCAGCCAGCTGGCTTGGAATGAATGACTGCCAGCTGCCCCACATCTCTGCCCCACGTCTCAGCCCCACGTATGCCCCTATTGGCAGGCACTGATGTTCCCCACACCAAAGCACCTGGGAGTGTTTGCACGCATTGAACCAAACCAAGGGCGCCTTTCCTGGTGGTCCCTCCCTGGCTGTGACCCCCTTCAGAAGAAAGGTTTGAGAGGGTAGAGGCGGTGTAGGGGCTTGGGGAAGTAGCCAGGCATAGAGTCCAAAGACAGGTGTGCATTCTGGTTCTGCATTCACTCCCCTGGAGTGAGGATGGGGGTTTCGAGTGGGAAGGCATGTACTTTGTCAAATGGTAGGTGTCGGGTGGGAATGCATCTTCCCAGCTTGGCAGGTCTGGGAGGAGTTTGAGGAGAGACTGGCTGCAGGAGTTGCTGTGGCTAAGAAAATATCAGCTGCTGACCAACTGGAGACATGGACAGAAAGACTTACACTCGGGCCTTTAAAAAAATGGCATTCAGTACACCCTGGAAGAGGTGTGAAAAAGACCTGGGGGGTAGGAGTGGACCACAAGCTAGCTCAGTAAAAGTCAACAGTGGGGTATGGCCTCCAAGAAAGTGAAAGTGGCCTGGGGTATATTGAGGGGCACATGGTGCCCAGGACTGGTGAAGTGATGAGCCCACTGTCTTGCACCCTGATCAAACCCCAGGCAGACCCTTTTAGGAAGGACAATGAGTAACCAAGGGGCCCAGAGGAGGGCAGTCCAGACGGGAGAGGGGCTCCAATCCAAGGATGACTTGCAGGAGTTGGGGATGCCAAGGCGGGGCTGCTGGGGAAGCCTTGGCTGGGCTGTGGAGGCGGCTTCAATGGCTCTGCTTGGCCCCAGGGGGCAGGACCAGGAGCAGTCTGCGGCAGGAGCCACTTCAGGCTGGATGATGACCGGAAGAACTCCCTAGCAATGCTCGTGGGCGGGGCTCCCTGAGCGGGCCGGAGACGCTCCTTTGGGGTCTTCCAGCGAAATCCGTGACGTGTGTCCTACAGCGGTTGGATGGAGAATCTTTTTCAGGTTGGGGTTGAGGTGTCTGGCCACTGAGCCCCACCTCCAGCTCAGAAATGCAGGGGGCCCCTGAGAGCCGCTCTTCAGACGGGGAAGGAGAGGGCATGAGGCGAGGGGGTGCAAAAGCAGTGAGGGAAGAATCTGAGAATCGCTGGTTTCTCCCAATGAATCCGAGTGGCAGGCCCGACTGGCTCCACCAGCGGGAGCGGATGGGAGGCCTCGAAGAAGGGAAGGGACAAAGACCACAGGCCTCCAGGAGCGACTGTGGCCAGCGTCCTGGCTTTTACACACTGGAAGTGAGTGGAGTCTGCAAATTCTAGCTTGGCTTTTGGCAAAATCTGGACAGGGACGATGAAAGAGATGGTCTGCGAATACCCTGACAAGGCGGCAGTGGCCCCCAAGAGCCAACGCGGCCAGAGCAGCCTCAGTCCCCTTTCCAGGGGTTAATAGAGCAGGGGATGGCAGAGGCTTGGTTCTCTGAAGCCTCCGAATGGACTGAGCACTCCCCTTTCCTCCGTCTTCTCTGCCCCCTCCCCACTCCATCGTCCTGTTTCTCTCTGTGTGACTGTCTCTGTCTCGGCTCTCCCTCTCTCTGCTTCTGTCTGTCTTTCTGTCTCTCCCTCCCACTCTCTACTTTCCCTCCTCCCCTCCTCCCCCTCCTCATCTCTCTCTTCTCTGTATGTCTCCTTTCTCTGTGTCTCTCGTTCCTTTCTCGCTCTCTCCTTCCTCCCTCTTTCTCATATCCCCCACAGGATCACAGGCCTGGAAGGGGCCTTAGTACCTGCTCATTTTGCAAACTGGGGAGGGTCAGGGACAGAGTCTGCAGGGGTTGAGAAGGCAGGGCTCAGGTTCTGCCTCAGACCAGCAGGATCTGGGGGCTTTGGGGTGAAGCATTTCTGTCTGAGGCCTCTCTTCCTTGTAGAGTGGGGATAATGACGAGCCTCTCAACTCTCCTGTGTGCCGTGAGGAGAGCATTTAGTGAGAGGGCCATGTGAGTCATCGAGCAGTCACACAGCTAATTAATGATGGAGCTGGGATTACAACGGAGGCCTCGGGCATCAGGAAGACCTGAGTTTGAATCCTACCCCAAACAAGTTAGTCACTGAGCCTCCCCTGTAAAAGGAGGCGCCGGGGCTCCACAGCCGCCAAGGCCCTTTCTGACTCCCGGCTCCCGGGCCAGGGTTCTTTTGAGGTCCGGCTCTGCTCTAATTCCAGGCCCGACAGCCACCCTCGGTATCGTCTGCCTCTTCCCATCGGGGGCCTAGGGAGGCACTTCCTCCCGCGCCCTGGGAGTCCTCCCGCCGGGGACCCATCTCAGCCTTCCCCAGGCCCAAGCCAAAGCAAATAGCCGCCTGTAGGAAGTCCCTCTGAGGGCTGCGGCCGTCCCCGAAGTGGGCGGAGGACGAGGTATTATGGTAACCGGAAGGAGAGCGCCAAGCCAGCGAAACCCAGAGTCCCCCATTTCCTTCGGCTGAAAATCCCCCGCGTCCGGCCATAAACCATACTGGGAGCACGAGAGCGTCCGAGGAGACCAGTGCCGCTCGCCAGACCCCGGCTTCCTCGGAGAGGAAGCCACAGGGATATTTCCAGGTGACCAGCGCGGATGGAGCCCCCCAGGCTGGCAGAGGGCCCTGCGCTTTTCAGGGGAAGAAGCTGAGGCGCGGGGAGGCGAAAGGCTGTGCCTAGAGTCGCGCGGAGCTGAGCTTGCAGCCACAGTCCCCAGAGTCTCCCCCCCGCCCCCGCGTCTCGTCAGCACCGCGTGCTCGGGCGGCAAAAAGGAGGGGCCCCATCCCGAGGAGAGGCCTGTGCCCCAACCCGAACAACTGTACTGCGGTTTAGGTGTCACTGGTGTCAGGCAGAGGGGCCTGAGGCGGGGCAAGAAGGAAGGCTTGTTTCCAGCCAGGGTCATCAGGGAAGACCGAGGCGACTGCCCATCTGGGCATTGCGGAGGGTGGGCAATGGTGCCAGGCGTGACTAGGCGGGGCGGGGCACACGGTCCCACGGATCGGCTGGGTGGAGAGAACGAGGTGGGGGGGGGCAGGAGAGAGGGCTGTTAGAGCAAGGGTAGGGGCTGGTCCTGGGCGTGGGGGCCCCCCCGGAATGAATGCTGGCAGCGCCATTCGGAACCTTGTGACCGGGCACAAGCCCCTGCTCCTTTCTGTGCCGGTGAAGCCAGGGGCCTGCCCTGGCCAGTGTCCCCGGGGCCTTCCCACTCCAGAGCCCGTAATCCTAGAAGGCCAATCCACAAGCACGTGTTAAGTGGGGCCCTGTGCTGGGCCCTGGACTATACCCAGAGCAGCTGGAACAAAGGCGGGGCCTGTCCTGAAGCTGCTTCCATTTGAATCGGGGCCGCCACATGTCAAAGGGGGCGGGGCGGGGCAAATGGAAAAGTCCGGAGAATCAGGAATGCTTCTGGGAGGGGAGAGAGGGGGCTGGGGCCGCCCTCGGCAAAGAAGGAGAGGTGAGGCGGAGCCAGGTGGGCTGAGACAGGCGGGGCGGATGGGGACTGGCCAGACATCTTCTGGGACTCGAGACCCCTTTCTTAGAGAGCAAGAGGAAAAGGGCTGGTCCCATCCTGAGACAGGGTCAGAAGATGGTGGCAAAATGAAGCCGGAGTTCTGGAAAAACTCCCCAGCAAGAAGAGCTGCTCCAAGGGAGCACTCCCCCAAGGGAGCACTCCCACTGAACTGGGATGTGGTGAGCTCCCCACTGGCAGTCTCCAAGCAGAGACGGTGTGATTCCATAGAACTGGGGATAAATAGGGCAGCTGCTGGCACAGTGGATATAACACTGGGCCTGGAGTCAGGAAGACCTGAGTTCAAATCCCACCTCAAACACTTACCAGCTGTGTGACCCTGAGCAAGTCACCTCATGGCTGTCTTCCTCAAATATAAAATAGGGATTGTAGCACCCATCGACATGGGTGGTTATGAGGATCAAATGAGACAGTCAATAATTGTAAAGTGCTTAGTCTGGTGTCTGTTTACATAGTAGATACTTCATAAATGCTTATTCCCTCAACCAATCCACATTCATTAAGTGCCTACTAAGTGCTGGAAACACAGAATGAGGCAAAAGATAGTCCCTGCCCTCAAGGACCTGTCAGTTTAATGGGGGAGACAACCAATCACTGAATATTGGCAAATAGGAGATAATGAGCTGAGGAAAGGCGCTGGAATTAGGAGGATTCTAGAGAAGGCTTCCTGGAGGAGGTGGGATTTTAGTTGGGGCTTGAAGGAGGCCAGGAGGTCAGTAGTAGGAGCAGAGGAGGGAGGGTGCCCCAGGCTTGGGGACAGGTAGAGAGAGTATCCAGAGATGGGAGATGGACGGACTTGTTTGGGGAACAGCCGGGGGCTGGGGTCAATGGTTTTAAAGGCACTGTTGGGAGGGGGGCGAGAGAAGCCTGGAAAGGTAGGAGGGGTGGGGAGGGGAAGCCTTGAATGTCTGACACCCCCCCATCACAGGGAAGGGCAAGTTGCTACCCACACAGGGTCTCAGACCTGGAGGGAATCTTGGGGGCCCATGACTCAGTTTACAGAAGAGGCTTGCTCAGGGTGGGATTTGAACTCAGGTTTTCCTGACTCCAAGTCCAGGGCATTGAATGTAGGAGAAGTAGACCTGAATCAGGAACTAGGACCCTGAGTTTGAGTTCCATCTCTACCTCTAAGTCCTTGTTACCTAGGACAAGTCTCTTCACCCCTCTGGACCTGTGTCCTCCTCTGACTGCATGACCCCCTCCTATCTCTGAAGTCTGGAGATTTGGGGCTCTAACTCCAGGGTGTGTGTAGGAAGGAGGAGAGGGATGGCAGTTGACCGACTGACTGACTGACCCCCTGAGACTGTCTTTCCATCCAGCGGTCAGGGCTGGTCCCACATGAAAGACAGGACAGACTTTGAAACCACATCCGGGTGGGAAGAGACTGGAACACAGCTGGAGCTGGGTGGGGCCAGACTGGTGGGGGCGGCTGGGTGGGGGGTGGCTCCAAGTTTCCGACCATCACCTGATGGGGCATGATGGATGGGCTCTGGTTGCCATCTCATCAGTTGTCTCTGGTGTGGAAGGTACCTCCTCAAGAATCCGGGTGAGCTCATGGCCACACTCTGGCCACCTGTCATTGTTGACTAGCTGATGGTCACCGGTCACTGGTCTCTGGTCTCATCCTCCCACCACACCACAGCCTTACTGGGCTGGGAGGGAAGATGTCGATGGAGGCCAGATGGGAACTGTGGATGACGTCATGTCAGGGAGGGAGGACGGAAGATGGCCAGGGATTTCTTTTTTGTCTTTTCCTTTTTGGATTTGGGCTTCCTGGCTGGAAGTGGGAGATACTTGGGGGCTGTTGTGCCGCCTTCTCATCCCGGGCCAGCAGGTGTATGTGCATGCACCCTGCAAGCCTGGGGCCTGGCTCCCTGTGGCCTCCCCACTCTTGGAGGCCAGGTCAATCAGGGAAGCCATGATGACCTTCTAAGGATGGTCAGGCCAGGCCAGTGGGAGAGGGGCCTGGAGCCCAACAAAGGAGCTGAGGATGTGTAGCCAGAGAAGAGAGGGCTGAGGAGGGGCCCAGTGCCTGGGATGTGGGGGGCAGAGCCAGCAAGAGAGGGCAGACAGAGCCCAGGGGGCAGAGAACTTCACCACTGACAGAAGCGGTGGCTGAGGCCACAGGGGCAGGAGCGATGGGGGTCCTCTTACGGCCCCAAACAGCCCAGGCCACTTGGGGACAGCTCCCCATTGTCCAACGGTTCTTCCTGACACCATACCTGAGGTGCCCCACAAAGTCTGCCCATCGTCCCCCTAGGTCTGCCTCTGGGGCCAAACAGGGAGGGGCTGAGCCTTCTCCCATGTGACAGCAGAGAGATGGGGGTGGCAGCAGCTGCCCTCAAGGGGCTCACCTTTGGCTGCCTCCCCGAGGATATTTTTTTTTTCCCAAATGGCTGCTTGAATTTATTTGCTTGGTGCTTAATGGTCCTGGCACAAAATAAAAGTTAGCCAATATTAAGAGAATGGAAACACTGATTTAAAAAAAAAATCATAACAGCTTGATAGAAATTAGTGATTTACACAAACGAAAAAGTAACCTTAAATATTTTTGCCAGCAAATAGAAAATGAATGTAACAGACAGAACACTAACGAAGGCTTTATACATTTACGCTCATCACCTGACCATATTTTAGTCACCATAATATCTTCTCTCCAGATTTTAAAAAAATAGTGTGTTGTTTTCTATAACATATCAAAGCTTTTTTTTTTTTTGTACAAAATCAAATAATGGCCAACAATTCACAAGAGTGCAATAGGTAGAGGATACAACCACATCCAAGAGGTGCTGAAAATAAATACTCAAATTCTAGGGAATAAAGATTACCAATGCTCTTGGTGTTCATTTTCATATGTTGAATATTTGACAAATTTCATGGACATCATAGTCTAACAGAAAATACTGTCTTAAAAATGGCCTACGAAGACAGTTGTTAGGGAAGTATTACTGCTTTTGGGTATAAACCTCAACGAATTAATTAATAAAGGAAAAGAACAGCATAGCAACTATTAAAAAGTAATGGTTTTCTATTGCTGAGTCCTATCAAATGGGAGAGGATATTCTTGTAAAGACAAATGGAAGGCATCTATATGTATGCGTGTGCGTGCACGCATGTGTGCCTGGGTACCGACCGCTCCCCTCCCGCACTTGTCACGACCTTGTTTCTCGGGCCTGGGTGCCCTGGAGCCTCCAGCACTCCATCCCATTCTGTTCATAGGGACTGAAGGTTTTGTGTGAAGTCTCCGGCCAGAAGGAGAAGAGGAAGCCGGGGCCACTGCCCTTGTCAGGACCATGGCTAGGGAGGGGTGGGGGAGGGGGAGCCACTCCCTGCGGGGGAGGGGGAGCCACCCCGCCCCCACTCCCTGGGCTGAGAGCTCTTGAGCTGGAGAAGATGTGGTGGCGCTGTCCCAGATGCCTGGCTATGTTTCTCCAGCATCACCACCCCGTGGCAAGGGGGCTACCGTGGTGGGAGCCGCTGCGAGCTGGGTCTGCACCTTCAGGGCCATCTCCCCCACCCCATTTTACAGACGATTAGACTGGGGCAACTAGCTGGCACAGTGGATAGAGCACCGGCCCTGGAGTCAGGAGGACCTGAGTTCAAATCCAGCCTCAGACACTTATCACTTACTAGCTGTGTGACCCTGGGCAAGTCACTTAACCCCAATTGCCTCACCAACAAAACAAAACAAAACAAAAATACAGAGGATTAGACTGAGGCTCCCTGGAGTCATGCAGAGGGTACGGAGGCTGGCCAGCCAGCTCTCCTGTGCCTGACCTTGCTGATGACAAGGCCTCTCCCTGGCTCCTGCCCCTGCTCCATTAACCTGGCCTCGAGCTCCCGATCCCCCTTTTCCCATCTCCTGGAGGATCTGGTGCAGATGATTCACAGGCTCAGGCATCAGAATCCCCAGGGAGAGCAGTCGCCTCTGCCCAGGCTCTGCCCAGGCCCCCCCACCCTCAAGGACCAAGAGAGTAGATGCCGTCCTGGCTGGAGGAATGAGCACCGGAGGGTCAGCCTCACCCTGGCCCAGCAGCTTTGCATGATGGGAAAGTTGTGCCTCCCCCCACCCCCATGACTGCATGTTAGCAGTTCACAGGCAATCCTAGGTCCAGCCCAATAGGGCCATATTGCACATTGATGGGGCATCGGCTCCCTGGCCTTGGCCACACTGACCAATTGCCCTGTCTAGCTCAGTGACCATAGGGGTGGCAGAGGGGAGAGGGGCAGGTTCAGGCCCTAAGGGAAAAGCAGTGGGGGTGGGGGAGGGGGTGAGAAGAGACCCTTGACCCAGAGTGCCCCCCTTACCCTGGGGTCCTCCTGACTGGTTAGGCCCAACAGCAGCTGCCAGGTCATCTTCAGCAGGGGCACGGCCAAGATTTTGTTCTTGCAGTGCCTGGCACAGCGCTTGGTATGTCTACACTTGGGGCTTCACTGGGGTGTGTGTGGGGAGTCCTCTCAGCGAGACACTGTCCTCCCAGTGCAGATTCAGGCCCCCAAGTCTGTGTGTCAGAGACCAGGTTCGAAGCCGGGTCTTTCTGTCTCCGGGTCTCGGATCTCTGAGTGGATGAGCTTGTGGTGGCTCTTGATCGTATGTATTTGGGATGAGAAAGTTGGGCCTCAGTCCTCCTGCTCTGTGACTCCTGACCTTGGGCTTCTGCCTAAGGGCTCTCAGAGCCTCAGTTTCCCCCTTGGTAAAGGCCCCTCTCATTCTGCCCTGTCAGAAGGGCCAGGGATGGGGAGGAGGAAGGGGAGCAAGCCTACAGGGTCCCCCTCCCTGCCCTGAGGGGCTAGGCCTGAAGCGATGGTCTGGGGCCCAGAGGCAGCCCCAGGGTGAGGTAGCCCTGCAGACCCCCCCCTCCAGGCCCTCCCGGGCAGCTGGACCATACTAAGCCACAGCTCCTAGCCCAGGGCCTCGGGCCTCTGGGCTGCCTTTGTTCTGGCTCTGGCTCTTTCTCTCAGCTGGGCTGTGAAAATGGACTTGTCAGCGACCCTTTTGTGTGGCCTGCGCTCTCCCCTCTGGTTCTCAGGCACCGGACAATGCCCTGGGAGGGATTCACAGTCCCCTGAGCTGTGTTTGGATAGTGCTGGGAGGGGGGGAAGGGGTGGGGCTCAGCGATTTCCCTCTGCATGAGCGGGGATGGCCCAGTGCTGCCCCACTCCTTCCCCAGCTGCATCAGGAGCCTGAGACAGGCCCTGAGCCCAGAACCAGCCAGGAAGGCAGCGGGGCACTCTGGAAGGAGCCCTGGTCAGAGGCCCTAGATTCAAATCCTGACTCTGCGACTCCCTGCTTGTGACTTGAAGGAAGCTGCTGTTTCTTCACCTTTGGTACCAGTGGATGCTCCTGCTCTGTGCAAGATCCCTTCCAGTGCCAGGGCGGCCTTTGGCACCACATCCAGCCTGTCCGAGGCTTTCTTCATTCCACGCCTCCTCCTGTAGCCCCTGGGATCCCATTCTCCTTGACTGCCCTCTCACCTTCTGGACATGTGGAGCTTGTAGTCCACTGGAACCCCCAGATCTCTTTCAGATAAATTGCTGCTGGGGCAGCTAGGTGGCGCAGTGGATAGAGCACCGGCTCTGGAGTCAGGAGTACCTGAGTTCAAATGCGGCCTCAGACACATAACACTTACTAGCTGTGTGACCCTGGGCAAGTCACTTAACCCCAATTGCCTCACTAAAACAAAACAAAACAAAAAAAACCAGATAAATTGCTGCCTAGCTCTGCCTTCCCCCATCTTGTACTTAGGAAGCTGATTCTTTCCTGAAGCACAGGCCTGACCATGCCACCCCCTACCAAAGAAACTCCACTAGCTTCCTATGCCTCCAGGCTCAAATACAAACCACTGTGCTCGGCACTCAAAGACCTTCATAAGCTGCCCTCTCCCCTTTCCAGTCTTCTCACACATGCACGTTTCTGTATTGGGCACTGTCCCTCCAACAACCTTCATCCTTATAGGCAAACCCCAGGCCCCCCCTTCTACAGAGGGGCTAGTCAGAGCTCGGGGTGGAAGCATTGACCAGGGCGTTCAAGGCTGGATCCC